>NW_017100510.1:1033981-1047085 GCF_001263275.1 Habropoda laboriosa | reverse complement strand
AGAACGTGTCTTTTGATCTTCTTCGCCTTTCGCCGCGGCGTGCACCGACTCCCTGTATTTCCTCTCCAATTTCCGTTTCCTTGTTTGCCGTTCCCCGATGACGTTCGATAAATATTTTACGTGTCGCCGATACTGCTGAACGTCGATTGTCTTCTCGGCCTGCGTCGCTCCCCTTGCATTCACCAACTAAGGTGGCTGTACGCGAGCTCGTGGAAGTAGCAGAAATCGCTTTTGAAATGTGAACGAGGCAAAATGTAATTCGTTGTTAAGAAATGAAATTTTTGTGGTTTTAGAGGATTTGGGGAAATTTCGATTTTGTGTGCATGTTGGAATTTTAGTTTATTGTAAAAGAGCTTAGGTTTTTATGGAGTTACATGATTTAGGGAAATTTTGATTTTGGTACCTGTTGGAATTTTGGATTCATTTTTTTTAAAGGGGTTTTAACTGTCTACATTTGATCAAAATCGACGTGTATCAATTGGGAGATGTAATATTTTTAGGACCATATTATTCACACGTTAAACTTCCAATTTATACAAAAAACAAAAATCGATTTTTTGACACTTTCAAACTATGGTCTCTCCCCTTAATAATTCGGCCAATTCAAGTCGTGAAAGCCTGAAAACTTTCTGGATAGAAGCTTTCTCGAGTCCAATTAGGTGGGTAATATTATAATACTTTTCACACGTCAATCTTTCAATTTATACAAAAAACAAAAATCGATTTTTTGACACTTTCAAACTATGGTCTCTCCCCTTAATAATTCGGCCAATTCAAGTCGTGAAAGCCTGAAAACTCTCTGGATAGAAGCTCTCTCGAGTCCAATTAGGTGGGTAATATTATAATACTTTTCACACGTCAATCTTTCAATTTATACAAAAAAAAGAAATCGATTTTTTGACACTTTCGAACTAAAGTCTCTCCTCTCGATAGTCCGGCCAATCGAAGTGGTGAAAGTCTCGAAAACTCCGAGGACAGAAGAGCTTTCCCGTGGATAATAATAGCGTTCCGAATGGAGATTTGTTGGATTGGAAGTTGCATGGAAATTTAATCCGGTAGAAACGGCAGATCGCGTTCACAGAGGCGTTCTTGGCACGACAGTGCTCGTTGGAGTGTATCGCGCGCATGGGCAACCGCTTGGAAATCGAGGGTGCTTAGCACGCGACTTTGCAAGGCCGCGTCGTGGGAGGCCATTTTATAACCAATTAGTTTCCCTCTTTAAGAAACTGCCTACGGAAGTAGCACTCGAGCGTCCTTCGCCGCGGTCGAAGTGGCTGACCAGAATAGAAAATCATTGTCCCGCGATGACTTCGCCGTTTGCCAGTCACGAACCACGCCGGGTAGCACGGGGAACAATGGCGGACGGTTATCGCGCCACCTGATCGCTGATGGGGATTGCTCGATTTATTTTTCAATTGATTTCGCCCCTCTCCCATATAACAAGTCACTCGTGTTTCCTTTTTTTTTTTTTTTGGAGAGTTATTGTATTGCAATTTTAGAACTTTAATTTATGGGATTTTGAGTGACATATGAACCACTTAGAAGCCAAAGTGACCAATTGATGTTTCCTTTTTTTTCTTTTTTTTTTGGAGGGTTGAAATTATTCTATTGCAATTTTGGAATTTTAATTTGTGGGATCTTGAATGATATGTGAGTCACTCAGAAACCAAAGTGATCAACTAATGTTTCCTTTTCTTTTGAAGGGTTGAGATGGTCGTATTGTAATTTTGCAATTTTTATTTGTGGGATTTTGAGTGACATATGAACCACTTAGAAGCCAAAGTGACCAATTGATGTTTCCTTTTTTTTCTTTTTTTTTTGGAGGGTTGAAATTATTCTATTGCAATTTTGGAATTTTAATTTGTGGGATCTTGAATGATATGTGAGTCACTCAGAAACCAAAGTGATCAACTAATGTTTCCTTTTCTTTTGAAGGGTTGAGATGGTCGTATTGTAATTTTGCAATTTTTATTTGTGGGATTTTGAGTGACATATGAACCACTTAGAAGCCAAAGTGACCAACTGATGTTTCCTTTTTTGGAGGGTTGAAGTTATTGTATTGCAATTTTGGAATTTTTATTTATGGGACTTTTAGTGTGATATGAATTAGATTTGTTTATGAAGAATTAAGCACTGAGTATGTGCTTTGATACTAAAATTAGAAAAATATGAAAAAGTGGAGTTAATCATTTTTGCTTCTGAGTGGCCCATATGAAAGTGGCCTAACAAAGGAACATCTCGAAGTGATATTCACCGATTTTGATGAAGTTTTGGTATATGATAGATCTCGAAAAAATATTCGATACGTATTTCTTTATGTCGAGAATTTTCCACAGTAAAGGGGTGAAAATCGCCCTCAAAATTTTCACCCAATTATGGTAATTACTGTCATCTTTGAGGCAGATTTTCAGGCCTTCACTGTGAACGATCGCTGATAAAAAAAATACGTGTCAAATATTTTTTTCAGCACTACTATATACCAAAGTTTCATCAATATCGGTGATTATCACTTAGAATGATAATTATGTTCCTTTCTAAGTAAAAAATCTCAGAAAATTGAATTTACTATTCATGAATTGTATTAAAATTACGTTTATTTTAATTTGGAAATGAAATGCAGTTAGTTTAGGAATAGCGAAAAGACAAATTAGACGAAAATGTGCTCGAATCGAATGTTTAATTTTAACTTGGATTTGTCGAAGATGAACGGCGGTTTACAAAACGGAAATTTAATTAATAGATTCCCCTGGGGAATTGAATTCAATTTAATCAGATCTCTTAAACTTCTTTCAGATCTCTGACCGCAGGAAAAAATCAAATGCCGGCAGTTTTGCCCGATCGCCACGGGATTATCCTGTCCTGTCGTTCCAGGGATCCGATTTTAATGAAAGCCTTTCTCGGTAAGTCCTTTCGCTATTCACGAATTCGTCGCTGAACAAGAATCAAGAGCGAAAAATTCGTTTTCTAATTAGCAACAAAAATCACACGCTTAATTAACATTGACAGGGAAAGAATAATCGGAAAAATTAAGAAAATGAGGGGAAATAAGTCTAAGTTACATTTTGAGTACAGAAAAATCGAATATTTATGTTCGAGAAAAAGTGAAGTTTCCAATTTTGTGAAAGTGGCTCATAAGTCTTCTTTCACCTTATTTTACCCATCCTGCTTCGTCATTCAAGAAGGTTTTCCCTTCTTTCACCCCAAAATAAAGCAATTCTCATCGAACATCTCCAAAAAATTTTCGAAATGTCATTCGAAAATAGCCATCATTTGTATTAAAAATTCTGTTCCACTAGAGAATAATCTGCAACACTAAAAATTCCATAAAAAAGCAATCTTCCAAAATAAAAAAAGGAACAATCTCTATAGGTTATCTATTTCTCAGAAATTTCCAAATTATCATTCGAAAACAACCATCACTTGTACTGAAAATTCTGTTCCACAAGAAAATAATCTGCGACACTAAAAATCCCAGAAAAAAGCAATCTTCCAAAATAAAAAAAGGAACAATCTCTATAGGTTATCTATTTCTCAGAAATTTCCAAATTATCATTCGAAAACAAACACCACTTGTACTGAAAATTCTGTTCCACAAGAAAATAATCTGCGACACTAAAAATCCCAGAAAAAAGTAATCTTCCAAAATAAAAAAAAGGAAACACTCTCTATACAGGAACAAAGCAGTAAGCAAAAATTCTCCAAAGTTTCCCATTCCTCGAAATAATTTCCCTCTCCTCTCACACACCTTCCTATTGCTCCAACAAATTTTCCAGAAAAAGAAAGAAAACGAACACGTTCTTCCCCCTAAAATCAATCGAAAAAAACCACAGTTCCGCCTTGCATGTCCAGCGGCGTGTTAATTCAGCACAGGGACGAAAACAAACCCCCGTGAACGAGTTCTAAAGAGCCTGGAGGTGTGGAGAAATCGATCCCTCGGGGGTGGTGAGAAGGGAAAAATTCTCCCTCAGCGTTTTCCTTGTACACGTACGTGTAATCCGGAATGTGCAATTTCTTTCACCCTCCTCCGCCCCCTGGTTTCGTGTCGGTGACCAGGGAAATACCTCGTCCGCGGCACATCTGTGTGTGCATAAAGACACGCGTGGAACGTAGGAGGACGTCGTTCCTCGAGATTACGGTTGATGATAGATGCAGCAGAGCTTTAATCGGAAATCTGAACAATACGACTGAGAGAAAAGACGTTGCTGTGATTCTATTCCATACTGTTCAGGGTTGCATTAGGTCAGATTATGCCAATTAATTCGGTGTCATTTTTTACAAACTTCAATGCTTATTTGATATTAATTTTATTTACGTAAGTTTATTTAATTTTATTTGAAATATATCCAACGTAGTTTCTATTATTTTCAATGAAATTTTTCGCATTTAATAGGCGAGATCCGTGAATTTCTTTTTCGAAGAAAAATTATGGCGATTCTAGGATGATAAGTTTTTTCCCCCCACAAAGTGAACAGAAGCATCGAATTAATTTCTACACCTAATACATTACACTCTCGTTTAAGGCGATTACGGTTTCATTCACTCGCGGCGTGTCTGATCAATGGTTGACTCGTATCACTTGATCCTGTTACAACAGAACGTTCGACGTTGTATTATGTAAAACTGGAGGTTTAGTTTATTAATTTGTCGCGTGTAATGTTGGACTGTGTCGGATAACGATGCACAGTGTTAATTATCGACGATGGGAGCAATATTGGTTATGAATATTTTGTAATGAAGTGGTTTCTGAATGTAGCGATCATTTTCTCCAGTATATCAGCCGATGATAAAATGTAGGGTTTAATAGGATGTGGAATATAGAATGTATAAATAATTAGAGTATAGTTTCGAACATTATGGAAGTCTCTGTAGAATGAAAAATTAATTTTCCAAATTTTCAAACGAAATTGCTATGCAAATTGGTTCGAAGGCGGGTTAAATGGCGTTAGAAAAACAACAGCGATTACGGGTCGACAAGTCGAAACAATAGTTGAGAGCAGGTACGTGTTCAGACGAATCCAGGCCAGCTACTGATAATCCGAAAAGGGATCTCCGAGCGATTTGTCCTAGTCTCTCTCTATTCCTCTCTTTCCTTGCTTACCGCCATCTCTCTTTTGCTTGTTCGGTTTCTCTGGTTCACAGTATTATCGGTGACACTAACGAATCGCTTGTCGTTGCTGTCGACACACGCATAATTTATGATCTGTCGAATTAATTCGAACACTCGAAATCAACTCGCTGAAAAGTTTCGGTTTTCAGGAATTATATTGGTTAATTTCTGGAGGGTGATAGAAGTTATCAAAGTGAAGTTTTACGAGAGGAAAAATTGATTTTGATTCTATTTAATCTGCAAATTATGCGAATTAGTTGATTCTGTTGGGTTTCCTGTGTAATATATGGTTGATTATGTGTTTATCGTTGACTTGTACTACTTGAGAAATTCGTTTCTGTTCAGATAATGCTTGTTTCTTTGTTGCAGATATTTTTTTAATTGTTCTTTTATGTTTTTGAGGTGTTGAAAGTGTAGTACGTGTGATATTTGATAGGGTATTTAGTAATATTTTGTTTTTAATTAACTGTGTATTATTTGAGCCATTATCGTTTACCTATATCACTTAATAACTTCTTTTTTCAATAAAGAAAGAGGTCATTCTTTCATTATCGATTCTTATATTATTCCTTTCAATTCTTTAGCTACCAAATGTGTCACATATGACATTAATAAATTTCCATAACTTAATTTCCTGTGTATCACTTGAGCCATTATCGTTTACCTGTATCACTTGAAAACTTCTTTCTTCCTGGAAGAAAGAGGTCATTCCTTCGTTATCCATTCTTATATTATTCCTTCCAATTCTTTAGCTACTAAATGTGCCACAAAGACGTCGATAAATTTATAAATAAATTAGTAGAATTATATTTAAATCGTAAAGTTACTAGAACTTCAAACTGAAAATTTTAAAACCCACTGAAGTAACAAATTCCAGATTTCGAATATTTGAAAATCTTTCGTCAATTTCACTGGAAAGACGAAATATTTTCCAGCGAAAATCATCCCCCGTTGAATCACATAAACGTCAATTTAACCGAAAGGGCACACAAAGGAGGGACTATAATAATCCAGAGCGTCGGCCCAATTTCACGATCCTGAGGATCCCGCGGATAATCCCTGGCTCGGCGGTGAAACGAATCAAAACTTGGCCTAAGTGTCCTGATCCCGATTACATCGGCAAGTTGTCGCGCCGCCATTGCTCGCGAAACTTTTCGAGAGGATTTCGTCGCGATATACAGACACTGTTCGTGACTCTTGGCGATGTCTCGCCAAGCTAATGCCTCCCAGAGGCCAAATCACCCCCGGCGTTTCCCGCCAATTTTTCACCCGACATTCTTCCCCCTTAGACCGGAAGTAGCTTCTTCTCGCTTCTCGGGGTATTATTACGCCGAGGACTTGTGGAATTAAGGAGATTATTGCGACTGTTGGGAGCTCGCGAGTGTGGAAAAATCGTCCAAGTTTTTGTCGATCGAGGAATCGATTTGACAGAAGCGAAGTTCTTTCGGTTCTTGGTTGATCTATAGATCGTTCAGTCTAGCTGGATTTTTGGCTCTCCACAAATTTCTAAAGCAACCAATCATCGGTTTCTATTTTCCTTTGCTAGGAATCCTTAATTCCCCTAATTCTTGTTAATTATTAATCCTTAATTGCCCTGTAACAACGAGCGAAACATGAATTCTGGTGAAAATGCAGCAAAAGTAATTATATTAAATAGTAACAGAAATTCATTTCAATTGCAACTTTCGTTTGAATTTATGAAACTGAGGATTACCAAATTATAGTAATTAATCTATAATATTAGGGGTAGAAATTAATGCTTCCCGGATTGGATTCACCAAGCCACCAAGTTTCTATCGCGATGGTATTCACAATTTTCCAGAAAAATTGCAAAATGTCCACAACAATAATGAAAATTATGTCGATGAGTGACCTATTTTCATTTTTTCGAAATAAAACTTTGATTATACGAAAAAGTCAGAAAGAATTCATTTCTACACCTTGAAATAACTGACTCTTGAATGCATTGCCTGCAAAGAAAAATGATAAATCACTACCTTCCTACTTTTGCTACCAGAAAGGTGCAAATTAATATTCCAGAAATTAAGTCTTCAGTCCTTTGACGACAATCACTTGAATATCTCGATCTGCAGTCTCTAAACATCTCTAAAACTACCAAGAGATATCTCAAACTTCAACCAATCCACAGTAAACTTCTATTCGACAGTTAATCCTGATCATTCTCGAACCGATTAATTATCGTCAACCTGAAAAACTAACCATTCTAATCAAAAAAGCTTCGTCGTGCTAGTTATTCAAGCCAGTATTACGTTACACTGCTCAGAAAACATTAAGGAGTACCGCCCACAAAAACCCGCAAAAATCGGAACAATTGCCCAGATCAGAGGCAGAAAACTGTTCCTTCAATCCTCGTACAAGAAAATCGTCTAACGATACGTGTTCTCAAGCTGGGAATTGTTCAAAGCTCGAGGCAGTGGAGGAAACGTTGTACGAGCTTGGCCCACTCGAGGTGACCGAGTGATTTCAAGGGGCAGAATTTTTGAGAGGCGACGTCTTCGCGCGATCCCGCTATCCGAACAATGGACTCCTCGACGAGCGTCTCCTCCGTCGACCCGTTGGCCCCTTTTGTACCGGAAACAATGGATCCACGGTTGAAAGAAACCCTCCCTTCTTCGCCTCTCCTCTCTCCTCTTGCGTTCGCCCTTTTTGCATGCACAGTGTCCTGACCCGCGTGAAAATCTCTCCTCCGAAGCTCTGACTTAATTCGATTCCCGTCAAACAATCGGGAACTGGGAAGTTGAACCCTGAGTTCGAAGTCCATTTGTTCCGCGTAAACTTCGATCTCGAAAATGAAAACAAAAGTTCGCTTGTTAATCGAATTGCTTTGTTAATTGAAATAACGCCCCGGGGAGTTTGCTCGTTTCTTGTTTCTCTGATTGAAATTTAGATAAGTTTGTTGTGTTTTTTTTTTTCGTTTGGCGAAAATTAAGTGTAGTTTTTTTTTTTTTGTAAGGAAATTGGGAGATGGTTTGGGTTCGTTGTTTAGGTATCACGGTTAGTGGAGATTGAGTGTGTTCGATGTTGGCGGAAGAAGTCATGGTGGATGTTTAAGGTCAGAGCTTGAAAGCTTTCGAGTTTTATAGTGGAAGGGCGATCTCGTTTGAAGTGCAGCTTTCTGGAGGATGTGAACATTCGGGGAGTCATTTCTCTGGGGGAAGTTTCTTTGATGGAGAATAAGGGACGAAAATGGGTGGTTAGAAACGGGTTGGGATGATAAAAGGGAGTTAGAGGCTCAAACTTGTGACTCAAAATGGAAAATTGTGAAAAGTGTACTATAATATACTCACTGTAAACTGTGTTAATTGCGAAAAGAATTTTTTTCGAATTAATGCTCAAAATATCCACAGAGTGTCACAAATTAGGGTCTCAAAATTGAGCTCAAAGATTCGACACCACAAAATAGAGACAAAAATTCAATACATTTACAAAAAGTCTCTTTTCTAAGCCTCTTTGTGAGTCTCATAATTTGTTTAAGCTCAAAATATCCACATAATATAACACTTCGGTGCCTCAAAACTGAACTCAAAGATTCGACATCACAAATTAGAGACAAAAGCTCAGTACATTTACAAATGTATCTTTTTTAAGTCACTTTGTGAGTTTCATAATGTGTAAAGCTCAAAATATCTACATAATATCACAAATTGGTGTCTCAAAATTGAGCTCAGAGATACGACATCACAAATTAGAGACAAAAGCTCAATATATTTACAAAAAGTATCTTTTTTAAGTCACTTTGTGAGTTTCATAATGTGTAAAGCTCAAAATATCTACATAATATCACAAATTGGTGTCTCAAAATTGAGCTCAGAGATTCGACATCACAAATTAGAGACAAAAGCTCAATAACTCACTAAAAGTATCTTTTTGTAAGTCTCTTTAGGACTTTCACAGTTTAAAAAAATTTATTTTGGTAATTTAAAAAATTTACGAGTATCTCATGATTCACGAAAAAGTTCATTTTGAGTATGAATTTGTGAAAGTGAACGTACAAGCCTCTCCAGCAAAAAATGCGAAAGAACTTTCGTCACACTTGGGATTCTCCGCGATAACCGCGTCTCTGACAGAATGATCGAGCAACGGTGGAGCGTCGATAATTAGCCTAATGACAAAACGCAGCAGGACGCGACAAACAGACGAGAGATTCGACCGGTTTCGTGCGTTATTTCCGACGAATTACGCCATTTGATCGCAGCCTGGGAAACGTTTACGAAGCCTGGTCGCCGCTCGTTTTACGTTTCCCTCCCCTCTTCCTCTACGCCAATATCCGGTGATTACAGGCTCGCGGTTTAAGATCAACTAACCGAAACACGAGCCGTGTTGTCCAGTTTCCATCCGTGGACATTGTATTGTCTGTTTGCTGCGTTTCCACTTGTTCCTTTTCTGCTGTTCACTGGCCAGAAATTTTGCTTCAGGAATGAACGTATCAGGTGACCAAAAAGTTCGTGTATCTTTCTTTTTTATTAAATAAATGGTAAAACTGTAAATTAAAATAAATTATTATTTCAGATTTTATTATTAATAATTCTATGTAAAATACAATTTTTCTTGGAACATTCTTCAAGGAATTATATGCTTGATAAAATCTGTTCATTTTTCCGTAATATCTGCATCAGAGGAGATTTAGATCTCATACTCGACAAGTTTATTAAATGTTTCTCAGAAATTGATGCCTTCAGAAACACCCACGACCCACTAGCACTACGACAAATCATCCAAATCCCTTTTCCATCGACTAATCTATCATCTTTGTCATCATCCCATATTATCTTCTAACATTATTCACTCCGCCCACTTCTAAAGTAACTTTTGATCTCACTAAAATCCACTCGTACGCAGAACGAGTTACTTAAAGATATGCAAGCATGTTAAGAATTATGGATTTTCGAGAAAAAGTAACTGTACGTTATATTTCGAGTCATCTGGAGTACCCTAAAATTGAATACTAATATTCCCTGATCAATATATTCGAGAAAAAGCGAAATTTCTAATGTCATGTAAATGGCTCAGTGGGCAGCGTGTCTGCTTGCCACTAAATTGTCTCAGGTTCGAATCCTCGTTTACACTCAAAATAATTTTCATCGCTTTTTCTCATTCTCCATCCATTGTTCTCAATCCAAGTGTCGATTTTTCACAAAAAGTACCACTTTAAAATAAAACTGGTCCTGTGGAAAAATAAAAAAGAAGAATTTCCACTCACATCATATACACACTCTACTATCCACGTCAACAATTCTGTCTCAGTAGACCGAAAAAGGTGGGCACAATCCTCTAATTAAAAAAAAAAGAGAATATAAAAAACCTTCCTTCTGTACTCATATCCAAAAATTGCCCTCAAACCACATAAAAAAAAGTCCAATTCCAGCAACAAAAATTTCGTCAATCACGCAGGCCTATATGCAACGAAAATTCCATCGCAGAAAAACGAAGCTTACACAGCCGATGAAACCCGGTTCGATTTCGTTTGGTCACTTTTGACCGACGATCCGTGCTTATTACTTCCGGCCGCCGGTTATGTCTACCAGTGTTAATCGTTCACTGCCCACTCTCCTTTCAGAGGGTTAATGAGGCCGTGACGCGCGAATCTCCCTCGTTCGGTCGCGCTTCGTTACGGTATATCGAGCGTCGGTTTAACGTCGTCGACCAAGTCTCGCCGCGCGATTTTTCCGTTGTAGATGCAGCCACGTACATTATGCCCGGCCACTGCCGGATAACGAAGCGTAATGGCGGCGCGATCTGATTAAGCCTCGCCCAAGCTTTAGCGGCCAATCCGGGAAATTTGTTCGCGCGTCACCGCCCGATGAAAATCTCCGCGGGGAGGGATAATAGAATCGGTGTGTGGCTGGGGAGAGAACGTTGGAGGGAGAAGGAAATATTGGGCTAGGATTAGGAGACAAGACACGCGTGAACACACGCGATATGTCAGTTATGGATGTTTGTTTGAAGGGAAAAATGTGAAAGACAGCTGAAAGGTGGAAGATTTTTTTAGGGTGCAAAGAAGGTGATGAAAAATTGCTGTTTCTGGTATGATCGAATAATTTTCGAAGCTCGGAAGAATTCACTTTATATGTTAACGAATTCCTTTTGGAAATTTTTTACCAGGTGGTGGTGTTTTAAATTTCCTTCAGTTTGTGTAATTGGATTCTTGTGTCTTTTAGAAAATAAATTGTGTTTCTTACGTGGTCCTTTGAAGTAAAAGCTGTGGCTGCTTCTGTTTTCTGTTTTTTCCTCTGTGCTTCGACTCGTGTGCATTCATACTCTAAATATTCGTGACAAATTAATCCTTCTTTCTTTCTTTTCATATAAATTCATCGATTGACCCAAGAATGTCAAATTACAGTATACACAAGATTCGTTTAAAAATCGTGATTTAACAGTGTCTTAAAGATCCGAGCTTCCAAATTTCGTCAAAAATTCACCGAATCACAAACGTGAATGAAACCGTAATGCGTAAACGAACGAAAAACGTCTTTCTGTCATCCTAACAATCCGTAATTAGCATTCCCTCTCTTTCTCTCTCTCTGTTTGCAATAGTATACGTGTGGTCCAGGGGCGAGAGGAGTGGACAAAGGGGGACAGAGACTGCGGAACGCGACCGCTGAATGTCAATGAGGCTTATTAAAGTCAATACCGGGTGTACGGATTGCGCTTTGCCGCGTGCTCGAACGTTACGTGGACACGTGTACCGAATGAAGAGAGAAAAGGAGCTGCGACGTTTTCGTTAATTAAACGAGAAACGCGCGAACAGTGAAAGAGAGAGAATTTCTGGTTCGTTCGTCGCGTATCTGGCTTTTTTTTATCACCGCTCTCTCCCCCTCTCTACTCCTCTTTTTTTTTTCATTTTGTACGTCGACCAAGTTTGTTGGACGAAGCGTGGGTGAAACAGAGTGAATCGAATCTGGAAATCTGCAGCCGTGTGGATGTTCGCGATAAATGTTTTTTCCCCCCAATGTTCCCGTTTGATGAAGGATTTTGCCAGGTGTAGAGACAATTTTGTTAATAATTTTCGGCGCTTGTGTGTCCTCCGGGGATGGTAATTTTTGATTAGGCTTGGATTCTCGTGGAAAGTGATTGGTAGCTTTGGAGAATAATCTCTGAGTCACTGAGAAATTTAGAAGCTCGTTGGATTTGGAAAATTTCTGATAAAATTTTGCTCTTGATAAAATTCATTTCTGGACACTTGGGTAATTTAGAAATCTTATTTTAGAAAATTTCGGAGTCAGTCGAGTGTTTCCTGAAATTTGAGAGCTTCCAATAGCGAACGTTCGCTAAAATTAATTTCTGGACACTTGGAAAATGTGGAAATCCTGTAATTTTTAAAAATTTCTAAGTGAATCGATTGTTTATTGAATTTCGAAGTTTCCAATAGCGAACGTTCGTTAAAATTAATTTCTGGACACTTGGAAAATGTGGAAATCCTCTGGTTTCAGAAAATTTCTGAGTGAATCGACTATTATTACTCGAAATGATTTTTAAGTCACCAAGAAATTTGAAAAGCTTCTCGATTTCGGGAATATCTTAAAATTCCACGGTTTATCAAGAGCGAAGATCAAAGTGTCACCAATTACGTTAATAATTCGCCTCGCGATTTTTCCCAACGAAGAGAAGTGTCCTCGAAATGGCAGGCAATGGCATTGTACTCGTCTAGCAAACCGGAAGTAACGTTCCCCACGAGGCAGCAGCCTGAATCGCGACTCCACGCTTCAACGTACATTTCGCTAACTTCGTTCCTCATTTTTCCGCGTTCTTTCTCTTTATTCTTCTGGTAAGAACACACGCAAATCCGACTAACGTGCAATTTTCTGTCGCGGAACATCCGCTATCCTTCTGGCTGGAAACTTCCGTTCCCTCTCTGGCGACGTTCAATTTATTCTTCAGTCATCAGGCTCGCGAGAGTTCCATTAAATTTAATTAATGTAATCGGCTGGCGAGTGGAAATTAATTAAATTAACGGTTGATTAAATTGATCGAGCGAG
>NW_017100510.1:1032988-1033950 GCF_001263275.1 Habropoda laboriosa | reverse complement strand
CTGTATTTTCGGTTTTTCCTTTTTTCCTCCCTTTCGATGCTCTCTGGATCAATTAGAAAAATTGAGGAAAACTTCGGACGCGTGTGTGGAATTTTTTCTGTTTTTTTTTTCGAAACACCCGGTGAGCAGTGTAGAGTTCGTTTCTGGATCAATTGTTCTACGTAGGAAATCGAGTTGGTTTTATTTGAAAGGAAACGCGACATTTTCGACCCTCTTAAAGAATGTCCCCCGTGGGACAGTGAAATGTCGCATCCACGGGATTCGTTTAATTTTTGCGGAGAATAAGCGTACCGTAAAGGTTCCTCGGTTATTCTACTCGATAAATATTCGATTAAAGGCGCGGTAAATTTATGGAGGGAATAGCTAAGTATTGTCGGAAATATTCATTAAAATATTCGAAGTCTTCTGTAATTAAGGGAAAAATTCGGTTCGATGGCCTAAAGCGTAAGCGATGTTTAACAATTTTTTTAAACTAAACCAGTGAAGATATTACAGTAATTCTTGTTTTGGTATAAAGAGGCATCCTTAGACTTAATAAAACGATTTTACTTCGTAATTTTTTCAATTTTTTCTTAATATTGTGGGACTATATTTTTCACATGTTCTTTCTAAAAAATTCATTTTTTAACGCTTTCAACCTGGACTCTCCCTCTTTAGTATCAGTAAAAATCGACGAAATAATGATAGAAATTGAAGGGAATTGCAGAAAAAATGTTTATGATAAAATAAAAATTTCGTCCGAAAAATATATCGACTCAGCCTATAGCGAGAAATTCTAAGAATTTTCACTGTGGACGCTTTCAACATGGACTCTCCCTTTAGTACGAATAAAAATCAAAGAAATATTAATAGAAAATAAAAGGAATCCCAGAAAAAATTCGCCCCGAAAATATATCGACTCAGCCTATAGCGGGAAATTCTAAAAATTCTCGTTGTGGACGCTTTCAACCTTGGCTTCCCCT
>NW_017100510.1:1025962-1032875 GCF_001263275.1 Habropoda laboriosa | reverse complement strand
TTTATTACCCACAAAAATTAAAGAAATAATGATGGAAATTAAAGTGAATTCCAGAAAAATTTCGCCTCGAGAATATATCGACTCAGCCTATAGCGGGAAATTCTAAGAATTTTCAATGTGGACGCTTTCGACCTGGACTCTCCAATTAGTACCCACAAAAATCGGAGAAATATTGATACAAATTAAAGGGAATTCCAGAAAAAATTCGCCTCGAGAATATATCGACTCAGCCTATAGCGATAAATTCCAAGAATTCCCACTGTAGCCTGGATTGATCGAAGAAAACCTTGAGCAAACTAGATGGAGCACCTGAGCAGGTGACGTTGTACTCGTGAGAGGAGGTCACTTCCGGTAGGTTGGCGCGTGAACACGTAATTATGGCGCACGTAGGAGGAACGCGTGCACGCAATCACTGTGCTGCCTATTGCCGTTTGGCCATTGACAAATATTGACATTCGAGCGACGTCCCGTGTTAGGACCACGTACTGGCTATCTCGAGTCAATTGGGTTAATTGAATTGCAGCACGCCGCGACCGGCCGCCGTTGAAAACGCGTTCGGAACAATCCGCAAATTGTCGCTCGCGCACCACCGGATCGGTCGATTCATTGTTTCTACTGTGAATTGGGAAGAAACGCGTACGTTCCATGTTGAAATATTCCTCCCGGTTAGATCACGACTGAAACACGTGGAAATACGATATCGCGACAATTTCCGATTATTCGGCACCGAACTTTCCTTAATTTACCACGGACATTCGGTAATAATAAGACGTAGAGGGAGATCTGTGAAAAATTCCACTCGAGCAGATTCGGTTACTGCAATTTTTATGGTTACATCGAGGAAAATAAGAAGATTCACGTGGAGAAGAATTTTCCTGAGATAAGTATAACGAGGAAAGGTTGTCAGATGATGCATTTTGTTATATGCGAACGAAAGACGAGGAAGTATCGTTGCAAGGTCTTGCTCTGTAGATAGGAAACGGCAGTCAGGAAAGTCGGCGCCGCATAGGTTATAACGTTGATGCCTGCAGTGGCAGTCTCACGTAGCGAAAGATCATCCAACACGAGGCGATAGTAGCCAGGAATCGTACAAAGTGTCTCGTGTCAATTTTGACGAACAGTCTTCTTCTGTAGATAGGAAATATGGATCCTGAAGGTCGGCGCCGGTTCAGTTGTAACCAGTCGCTTATGATAATTCTTCGTGGCTGCAGACTGTCTAAGAATTTCAAGGAGATTTCTCTCTTGACAGCTTTTTGTGCTATAATTTTTTGAAATACTCTAATGTTGTGTTTTATTTTATATTCTACGTTCTGTGTTGCATTGTACATTGTGTGTTGTGTATTGTGCATTGTATTGTGTGTTACACGTTGCATTGTACGTTGTACAATTTGTGATACAACGTACAATGCACAATATACAACATATAAGAGACAATACACGTCATAAACTATACAATATACATCAGTTCTGCATAAAATATTCATATCTTGTATATTATACATTGTACAATTTGTAATACAATGTACAAGGCACAATAAACAAGTTACAATACAATGTACAATATACATCATAAACTGTACAATATCCAACATCATTGCAGCATAAGATATTCATATATTGTATGTTATACATTGCATTGTACATTGTACAACTTGCAGTACAATGTACAACGCACAATATACAATATACAACATATAAAATACAATATACAACACCATTGGGGCATAAAATGTTCATATATCGTATATTGTACATTGTATTGTACATTGTACAATTTGCAATACAATATACAACGTACAATGTACAACATACAACATATAACATACAATATACACCAGAAGCTATACAATATACAACACCATTCTAGCATAAAATATTCATAGATTGTATACTATACAGTGCATTGTACATTATACAATTTATGATACAATGTACAATTTACAGTACAATGTGCAATATGCACCACAACCTATACAATATACAACATCATTACAACATAAAATATTCCTATATTGTACATTATGCGTTGCATTTCACGCTATACAATTTATGATACAACATACAATGCGCACTATACAACCTACAAAACATCGAAGTTGCATCATACTCTATACCAAAATTCCTTGGTCAATATCTCTAATCACATTGCACCATAAAACGCGGGACATTCTCGCTAACGAAACTAATTCCATCAATAACAAACTTACCCCCCAGTGCCATCATCATTAGCCTCCCCCTAAACGAGCCATTGAACAACAAAGAAGCAAAATCTCCTCGGGGCGAGAAATTCAAACAACAAGGGACATTTCCATGCGAACTGTAAACTTCCGGCGAAATTCGTGGTCTCGCGGAACGAAACAAACGCCGTTATTAAGGGCTCGCGTACTACATAGTGGTAGTGGGGATGGTCGCCGACGGGCTTACCAACAACCGGCTCCTAGATAGAGGGGAGTGAAATCTTCTCTGGTATCTCTCTTGCCCCGTGTGCTCGCCAACTTCTCCACAGACGTTCCGTAGTTAATAATGCCTTGTTAAGTGGCTGGCCTTGTTCGGTGCACTTAAGTCATGCATACTGTATGCGAGAGCGTGCAATATACAGCCTCGAAATTACCGCCTTGATTTACGTCAATATTATCGTCCGCGTGTGTGCGCCGGGGAAACCTCCAGCCAGACGAAAGTTGCGCGCCGCTTTAAACGCGGACAGAATGTAAATTGGATCGAGAGGAATCCCTCTGACGTGCAGGTGAAGGGTACAGGTGGAATGTGGTGGGGGATAAGGGGAGGTGGATGGAAGGCTGTTTGTTTCTTCTCGTGGAAATTAGCTTTTCCATCGATTTCGGTGTAATTTGTTATTGTTGTTATTGTTTAAGATAGTGAGAAAGGAAGATTGTACAAACAAAGTCGATGTTGTTGTGACCTTAGGTTCCGCAGGGATGATTTTTTTAAAGTTAGGAAAAAATTAAATAGCGTGAAAGGAAAATTATACGAGAAAAGTCGACGTTATTGGGAATTTGAACTCTGCAGGGTGGATTTTTTTGAAGTTAGGGAAAAGTGATATTTTTTGTATGACCGTATTTTATTCTTTTTTAATTTATTGCAATTAAATTGGTTTCTTCGTTAGATTATGTAATAAATATAATAGTTAAGATCTTTTCATATTCTTTCTATCACAAATTTTGGAACTGAGGCTGATTTGAGGAAAGAAGGAGGCTTTGAGATTACGATAGGCTTTGTGTAATGCACAATTGTACTCTTGTACGATGATAAGATAGGTAAGTTGCATCCTTTTTTTTACTGGAACGAATATGAAGATTTTTCTCAGAGAAACGAATGTTAGCTTTTATTTTTTAAGGGAAACTACATCATTCGTTTTAGATATTTTTCAGTAGAACGAATCGCGATAAGTCAGACAACTCCAGAAATGTCATATAACCAGCACAGACAACGTGTGAAAAATCAACAGAAATTGTGTCACGTCTAAATTAATTTATAAGCAGAAAATATATGCAACACATAAAAATAAAATATGTAATAAATTTTTGCAAACGCCCTTAAAAAGAAAAATTGCAAAACGTAGTTAAAACCCCCTCAAAAAATCAATTTTCTATTCACAACTCCCACGTTACCACCAATTTCCACTAAAAGCACATCCACCCTATCATCCGCAGCATAATTTCACGATTCGCAATTCATCAGGCACAAAGAATAATTCACCGTTCGTTTAATCACAAAAAGTCGTTCATATTTTAATTTAATCCGGTGAAATGATTAAAATTCATCCCTATTATTCTTCCCCTTTCATCCGAATTATGCCGAGTACCTCGTCTCGTAAATTCACCGTCGATCCCGGCCCCCCGTGTACTCGTTTTATCCACGGCGAGGCGAGATCCTTCTTTTCCGCCGAATTCTCCGACCGGCGCCCCTTTTGTTCCATCGACGGAAATTGCATTCTTAAAGTTGCAGCAGAACCGTGCACGTACCTATGTACGTAGGTGCTCCCCGCGTCTTTTGTCTCCGGTTGCTTGACTTTAATCGTTTGCACTTGAATTATTCCTGGATGGAAAGATCGCCCGCTCTCCCCGTCCCGTCTGCTTTCGCTGAATATGACGACTCGAGATTCTAAGGGGCCGAGTGTCCCTTGGAAGATGGAATCGTCTTTCGAGGACCAAATATTTGGACGATACGATTCGGAGAATTTTATAGAAGTATCTATTTTAATTTTAAAATACGTTTCATTATCGCGAAATTAAAGGGTTGTCTTTGGACGAAGTTTCTTTTATTAATTTACGATCATTCAGGCTTTATATTTTGCAGTATTTTACTTTCAATATTTATTTATTTCACTTTTTCTTTTGCTTCTTTTTTACTTGGACGACTACGATTTAGAGAATTCCATAGAAATATTTATTTTAATTTTAAAATATGTTTAAAAATCGCGAAATTAAAGGGTTAAGTCCTTGGACGAAGTTTCTTGTGTTAATTTGTCATCTTTTAGGCTTTTTTTGTGACCTGCAGTATTTTAGGTCACTTTAGTGTTAGTTTAAACTTAAAGTTAGTTTAAAAATATCCGCCTTTCTGTTGGAAAAGTGTGTTGGCACTTGTTAAGAAGAAATGTTTAGTCTTCTTGTAGTGTTCGGTCGTAGAGTGCGTAGCCGAGCCGCACGGCATCAGCGGAACCGTGTTACATTGTCGCGATAAGGCCTTCGACAAAGGGATCCCGCGAGGAACCGAAGTGGGACCGCGGTTGTCGAGGCAAGAGGGCTCGAGTGTTTCTTCGCTTGAGGGGACTCGCGTTGGGTCCTGTGTCGCATGGGCCGCCAAAAGCGACGATCACTCGACGCCTTCCGTGTCGCGTCGCACTTGTCACCACCACGTCGGGTGTGGACGGCTCCGTGCTATAAAGCACGGAGGTTTTCACCATCGAAACGCATTTTCTACTGAGAACACGCCTAGACACGCATTCTATTGAAAACACGCTTAAGAAATACAATAATTGTTTTAGTTCGAAAACGTGTTGACTTCTTTCCTCTAAATAAGACTCGCCCTGCCGCGAGTCAGCGTTTCCAAGCATCGAAGAGTTACGCCGTTTTGGGACGCTACATGTAGAAAGAATTTAAGAATAAACATTTTAGAGATACCGTTTAAAAAAGGAATTATACGCTCTTGAAAGAAGGAGTATTCATCTTTCTTGAAAAGAGAAAGAGAATACTCACCCCTTCTAAAGCAAACATTCATCCTTTCCGTGTAACTCTACGTTTCGAGCTAAAGGAACTCCCATCTTAATAGAACGACAGAGTGCAAAGATCCTTTTAACCTAACCTACGCTAAAATTCACACCTACCATTTGTATTCTTTCAACTGTTAAACTTCGTGACAGACGTTGAAACGAAGATAAAAGTGTCACGTTAACCCTTTCAAGACGACGTTAATAGGGGACAGTAGAAAATATTTTTTTCTCGTGTTCTCAATTTTCTTTAGAAATCTTTATATATTTTTATACTGAAAAATAGTGGAGAA
This sequence comes from Habropoda laboriosa, assembly GCF_001263275.1. Classification (NCBI taxonomy): domain Eukaryota; kingdom Metazoa; phylum Arthropoda; class Insecta; order Hymenoptera; family Apidae; genus Habropoda; species Habropoda laboriosa. Next base: position 1,027,358 of record NW_017100510.1, on the reverse strand, counting down.
AAGTTAAGGGGATAATTGGTGCTTTTTTTGCGATACGTGTGTGCACCTGGAGCTTTGAAATTATTAAGTAATAACTTAAATTTAAAAATAATAATTTAAATTGCTATTTAGTAATTTCAAATTTCGTTAAACTGCTTAATTAGGGAAAAATATGTTCAGGGGTGACAGAGATGAAGATTTTGTTCATCTTCCTGAACAATAATTGCTCGATAATCAAGTATGCACAACAGGTGTTTCAATTTTCTATTTTTCCTGAAATTTTTATTTTTCATATTAAAACTTTTACTTAACATTTTGTAATAGTTCTATACCATTTTTCTCAACAATAATTGCTTGATAATTGGGTATGCACAGCAGGTTTTTCAATTTTCTATTTTTCCTAAAATTTGTATTTTTATTTTTTATTTAAGGCTTCCATTCAGAATTTTGTAATTGCTCTATACCATCTTTCTGAACAATAATTGCACAATAGTTAAGTATGTACAACAGTTCCTCCAATTTTCTATTTTTCCTGAAATTTTTATTTTTCATATTAAAACTTTTACTTAACATTTTGCAGTTGCTCACATACCATCTTCATTTCCAATAATTACGCTGTAGTTAAATACCACCTGTTTCCCCCTAAATTTGTACTTTTCGGTGGTCACGACGTTGTCCCAATGAAACGTTTCAATTTGCATCCCTCACAGCAATGAATCTCGGCTGGACTCAATCCTATCTAGATTTTGTTGGGCGTTGTATATGTTACCTCAAGCGTTGCTATGATCAGTGGACGGGTACGATTGACCCGTGAACTTCGTATTCGTAACTCGACACGAGTAGTAAACGTAATAGGATGGCTACTGGCTCGTCTCTAAACAGACCCCGCTAGCCTGCTAATGAAACCGAAATTGCTGAAGCTTGTTTGATTCGCGGAGCGTGTTAGTTGTTCGCCCGAAGGCTGAAACCGAGCCCACTTTTCCTCCCTCTCTCTTCTGCCACGCCGCGAAGTTTAATTTCTTCGGAAGTTGCTGATTGATCGACGCCTGAATAAACCGTGACTGCCGACGCCTCATTGCACAGGGACTCGTTAGCTGGCTAATTTCTGATTAAACACCGACTCGATCGCTTTAGCATTGGCTAATTGAAACACCGTGGAATCGTGTCGAATTATTTCGAGGAATCGGTGATTTTTGTTGGTTTGATGTTTGGTATGTTTGTTAATTGGAATATTTAGGATATTTGAGTTGAGAATTTTGGAAAATTATTTGGAGGAAATATTTCAAAGGGAAGAGGAAATTTGGAATCTCGTGAAATATTTTGACGAATTTGTACGAACCGACGGAAAAATACTGAGGGACTCAACGGGAATCGAACCCGGGACCTTCGGCTTAGCAAGCCGAGGCTTTGCGCGCTA
>NW_017100510.1:1004917-1024950 GCF_001263275.1 Habropoda laboriosa | reverse complement strand
AGCCGAGGCTTTGCGCGCTACGCCAACCACTCCCTCTCTATTCTCCCTTCGAGGTTCCCTATTTGGGTACGGAGGCCCCGATACTACACTCGGCCATCCTGAACTGACATTCGCCCTCGAATGTCCTCAGTGCAACACAACTCAACTCAACACTTTCGGGTACACTCCTTCACACAGTGGCACAGACCCGAAACGACGCAATTTGGGAGACTTGCAACCCTCGACATGTTTTCATCGCCCAACTCCTCCTGGCTTCGTGCAGCCGTAGATGCCTTCATTCCGGCTGAACCCCCATTTGTAGGAACCGACGAAAAAATATTGAGGGACCTAACGGGATTCGAACCCGGGACCTTCGGCTTAACAACTTATAATAATTCGGATAATTCGAATATTCAATCTATTTGAATTTGGAATAGTGACCCTCCAACTCGAATAAATCTACACAAATAAAGCTTCTCGAATCTCTCTTAAATCAACCTTACATTAAAACATGAATCCATTTCAAAATACGAATCTCACAATCGAAACTAGCCAATGCAATCGAACAATTTTACCAATAATTCCTCAAAGTCGTACTCAAAATACATTGCTCAAACTTCAATATTAGAACTATAAATCCAATAAAAATTGAAAAAAAGGAGAACCCTCAGCCTTCACCTTCACCGCGAAATGAATCGGCCAATTAACGTTAATTAACCCATTTTTTTTCTCCGCGAATGGAAGGAAGGCTCCGTATTACGAGAGAGGAGGTTCGGTTTCTTCTTTCCGCCCGACGGAGGAATAAAATGTTTGCGATCCGTAGGAGGGGGGAGTAATAACTGGGCAGCTTAATAACGAACATTGTAGCCGATTAATGGGAGGTTGGCCGAGCCTTTACAACTTCATTGTGCCGCTCGTTCCACGGCCATTGTGCTCGCCGCTCCATTATGAGGGCCTGCAAAGATCAACCGCAATTCCAGCCAGCTCGAGAGCCCCGACAGGCGATCACCATGCTTCGAGACGAAGTAGTGTAATTAGTTGAACGATTCGCCGGATGGGAGGATGCTTTTTCGACCGACGATACGGGATAATGGAGGTTTCAACGTGGATGAATCGTTGGATATGACGTGTGTTTCGCGAAATGGACAGATCTTTGAGGATTCGTTGTGTAGAGTCTGTGTATTGTTCGGTGATTTTCGTTTGTAGTTGTTTGGAATGATTACTTGTTTGGGGGAATGGGGATAATAATTTGATTTGCAAAGCTGGGGTAAATGTTGTGGAACAATGGTAATTATGGAATGATTCTTGCGAGTCTGAGGTGAACTGGAGAATTCTTAAATGACTTTTGCAACAGTCTTTGTAACACTTTATTGGGAACAGTTCGTTTCTAAGGCTCTGAGGAATCTTAGAGTACTCTGAAGTTGTCTATCAGTGACTGTGTTTGTAAGGAAAAGCTCTTCCTTCCTCTTCTTTCTCTTTTATAATACACTCAAGTTATTTCTGGGTTTTTCAATGAATAGTCGATACACCTTTCTCGTATAGAGAATAGATTTTCCATTAGAGATGCCTCCAAAATTCGTTTAAAAATTCCTCAGGCAATGCATTTACCCTCTTTCACCAAAAAAACCAAAATTTTGACGACAGGAACTTTTCAAAAATTTCCAAGAAAGGTGCATTTACCCTCCTTTACCAAAAACGCGAAATTTTGAAGCTAGAAACATTTCAAAAATTCCTCAAAAAATGAATCTACTCTCCTTCACAAAAAGTTTAAAATTTTGAAAGTCGAAGAATTTTAAACATATCTGAGAAAAAATCTTTGCCCTCCTTTATCAAAGGACTGAAAGTTCGAAGATAAAGCATTTAAAAAATTTCTAAACAACGATGCATTTACCCTCCATTACCGAAAAACCAAAACTTTGAAGGCAGAAAAATTTCAAAAATTCGTCAGAAAATTAATTTACCCTCCTTCACCAGAAGTCTGCAATCTTCAAGCTGGAAACATCTGAAAAATTCCAAAAAAACATTTATTCTTCCTCCTTCGTCAAGGAACAGATTTCCCAAGCGAACTCGAGAAAAGCATTCGCCGTGTTTAATCCGCGGGGCTGATCTAATCGTCGGAAGCAATATTGCCGCGGCGACGTTGGCCGCGTTTCCTCGACCCTCGCGCGACTGTTTCCTCGACAAAATGTTCCGCGTAATCGGGCTCGATCGCGTTCGAGCGTGTAGCGTAAATATTAACGTAACGCGGCGAACAAACTGTAGATCGGCCAATGCTTACGATCTTGTTTTTCCTCGAGAGCTCACATCGATCCATCCCCTTTTACTCTCTTTCCTTCTTATCTTCCCCGACGCCACGTCGATTCCTTCGATTCTTTAATGAAATTCGCGCGTCGACACGCTCCATAAACTTTCATCTGACCGCCGCGCCGCTTCATCTGACGAGCTTCCGGTGACTCGGTACAATTTCTTTCGATCTTGATCTACGTCGGATGTTCACCGTTTACCTACTTTTCACTCGTCGCCGTGCAATTTCGTTCCATTGCCGAAGGAAGTCTTGCAGTTTCTTTCGTTTATTACGCAGCAGGAAATAATTGGAAATTATTCTAATTTGAAGCCTATCCACGAAGACGTAAGATTACCATTTTGGAGATTTAAGGTTAGGTTAGGTTTGGGAAGAGTCAATTTTCTTTGTGTGAGGGAAAGTGACATTGTCAAAGACAAACGCTTTTTTTTTATTTTTTGAAAAGAATTTCTTCGATTTTATTTTGTATTTAAGTAATTTTCTGTATTTTTTTTTTTCGTTTGTGGAGGAGGAAATAATTGGAAATTATTCTAATTTGAAGCCTATCTATGAAGACGTAAGATTTAATTTTGGAGATTTAAGGTTAGGTTAGGTTTGGGAAGAGTCAATTTTCTTTGTGTGAGGGAAAGTAACATTGTCAAAGATAAACGATTTTTTTGAAAAAGGTTTCTTCGATTTTATTTTGTATTTAAGTAATTTTCTGTATTTTTTTTTTTTCGTTTGTGGAGGAGGAAATAATTGAAAATTATTCTAATCTAAAGTCTATTTATGAAGTCTTAAGATTTCATTTTGGAAATTTAAATTTAGGTTAGGTTTGGAAAAAGTCAATTCTACTTTGCGTGAGGGAAAGTAACATTGTCAAAGATAAATGATTTTTTTGAAAAAGGTTTCTTCGATTTTATTTTGTATTTAAGTAATTTTCTGTATTTTCTTTCGTTTGTGGAGGAGGAAATAATTGAAAATGATTCTAATTTAAAGCCTACTTATGAAGACGTAAGATTTAATTTTGGAGATTTAAGGTTAGGTTAAGTTTGGGAGAAGTCAATTTTCTTTGTAAGAGGGAAAGTAACATTGTCAAAGACCAACGATTTTTCAAAAATTTATTTTGTATTTAAGTAATTTTTCAGTTTGCCTTGGATGTTGGTTTCGATCAGAAATTACTCAAATTTTAGTTTCACAATGTATTTCACGTGTTTCTGATATTTCTTTAAACACCAAAATCTCAGTTTTTCAAGTGTTTTAAAATTTCACCGTTTTACTGAAATAAAGTAATATTTTCTCGTCGAAAGTGTATTTAATCTACATATACATTTGTACTTGTAGATCTAGCTTGATTTACCTTTTCCCTCTAGACAGATTCAATTCTACTTGGTGGTTAGAGAAACCACCTCGTTCCGAGATGGAACAATTTTTAGGCGTCTGTAAGAAAAATTCTCTAAAATGCCATTTTGACAGACGCAAATATATTCTCTTGTATGTAGCTGTATTTTCAGAGGTTGAAATACTTCACCGCCTAGATTCGTGAATGCAATATATTCAAAAGAACACAGCCTTGGCTTTTCTGATCTGTTGTACACCTCTTTTCGTAAGACAAAAAAAGCTCACGAAAACTCCTATGATATCTGCAAAAAGAAACGAAAAAATTCTTACTTAAAAATTAATATAAATAATCTATTTAACTGAAAATTAAAATGAATATACACTTCTTTTCGTAATAAAATAGAATTCACAACTCTTGTCATATCTAAAAAGAAAGAAAAAAGTTTCTAACCTAAAAATTACAATGGATAAGTTACTTAATTGAAAATTACAATGAATAAGCTATTTAATTGAAAATTAATATGAATATACACTTTTTTTCATAATAAAAAAGGTTCACAACTCCTGTGTTATTCACAAAAAAATTTCTAACCTAAAAATGAGAATAAATAACCTATTTAATAAAAAAATCTAAAAAGAAAAAAAAAAATTCCTAACCTAAAAATTACAATGAATAAGCTATTTAATTGAAAATTAATATGAATATACACTTTTTTTCATAATAAAAAAGAATTCACAACTCTTGTCATATCTAAAAAGAAAGAAAAAAGTTTCTAACCTAAAAATTACAATGGATAAGTTACTTAATTGAAAATTACAATGAATAAGCTATTTAACTGAAAATTAATATGAATATACACTTTTTTTCATAATAAAAAAGAATTCACAACTCTTGTCATATCTAAAAAGAAAGAAAAAAGTTTCTAACCTAAAAATTACAATGGATAAGTTACTTAATTGAAAATTACAATGAATAAGCTATTTAATTGAAAATTAATATGAATATACACTTTTTTTCATAATAAAAAAGGTTCACAACTCCTGTGTTATTCACAAAAAAATTTCTAACCTAAAAATGAGAATAAATAACCTATTTAATAAAAAATTAAAGTGAATATACGCTTCTTTTCATAAAAAATAAAAGAATTCACAACTCTTACGATATCTAAAGAAAAGAAAAAAATTTCTAACCTAAAAATGACAACGAATAAGCTATGTAAATGAAAATTAAGGTAAATAGCTATCGGAGTAAATGTCATCGAATTACATTAACCATCGAAAGTATCGGGCGTACCTGCATAAAAATGGCACTCTTCGCTAAATTTCCGTGTGAAGTGGTTCCCTGAAAGCGTCTCGATGAAAAATTAAGCGTTATAATGAAAGGGCCGTTGGTGTCCTGGGAGCAAAAATAGGCGGGGGGAATACCATTAAAGAAATCTGGGTCTCGCGATACTTTTCCACGATTTTTCGACATTTCGAACCGTGTCGCGGCGTTTTGAGCGACGATAATTCAAGGAGAGACATCGTCTATCGTCCGAGGAACGTCCCTTCTCGGCCATAAACGTAAATTTCTCGTATCCACTGGTGGGCGAGGAATTTTTGCGAGAATTTAACGCGTTACATCGACGCTGAGAAACTTTCTTCCTTCGAGATAATGAAAAGATGCTAATTTATGTTTTCCGTGGCCGTTTTGGCCCACATTTAACCACCTTTGACATTTCTTCCACTTCGAACCTGCCTGCACCTTGTTCCCCCTCCCTTCTCTCCGCGGGCTTAGTTTGATCCTTCGCGAAACTTTTTCGCGGAAGGTTTTTATCGAAGTTTCCGAATGTGTTGAACGAAGAGAGAAGGAAGAGAGGAGAGGAGGAAGAAAAAAGAATTCAGCTCGAAACGACGCACTAAGTTATAATACGCTCTCGGCTGAATTCAGTTTAATTTGGCCGCGCTTCTTCCACCAAGATGGCCGTCTTAAATACGAAAACGTCGAAGTTGCATTTAACGATGGTTCCTTTCATATCCTTCCGTCTGCAATATACTTCTTTGTGTTTTCTTTTTACCGCTCTTTTACTATTTCCTTTTGTGCCTTTTACCTCGTTTTTTATCGCTATTTCTTGCTTGGGATTATTAATTCTGGCTTTTGATGGTTCTAGGAATTCGGGCTGAGACGGTATCTAAGTTCTAATTATTTCTTGATTCATTTCTGCTGCTAGTATATTGTATTTGTTGGTGTATTTTCACTTCGATTTTTTTCAATTTTTCTTGTATTTGTTATGTACATTTTCACTTCAATTTTTCTTGCATTCGCTTGTATACTTTCACTTCAATTTTTCTTGCATTTGTTTGTATACTTCCATTTCAATTTTTCTTTCAATTTTTCTTGTATTTGTCTGCATGCTTTCATTTCAATTTTTCTTGTATTTGCTTGTATACCTTCACTTCAATTTTTCTCGTATTGGTTTGTATACGTTCACTTCAATTTTTCTTGTATATGTCTGAATGCTCTCACTTTAATTTTTCTTGTATTTGTCTGAATTCTTTCGCTTCAATTTTCCTTGTATTTGTCTGAATGCTCTCACTTCAATTTTTCTTGTATTTGTCTGCATGCTTTCATTTCAATTTTTCTTGTATTTGTTTGTATACTTTCACTTCAATTTTTCTCGTATTGGTTTGTATACTTTCACTTCAATTTTTCTTGTATTTGTCTGAATGCTCTCACTTCAATTTTTCTTGTATTTGTCTGCATGTTTTCGCTTCAATTTTCCTTGCATTTGTCTGCTTACCTTCATTTCAATTTTTCTTGTATTTGTCTGCATGTTTTCGCTTCAATTTTTCTTGCATTTGTCTGCTTACCTTCATTTCAATTTTTCTTGTATTTGTCTCAATGCTTTCACTTCAATTTTTCTTGTATTTCTTTGTATACTTTCACTTCAATTTTTCTTGTATTTGTCTGCATGTTTTCGCTTCAATTTTTCTTGTATTTGTCTGCTTACCTTCACTTCAATTTTCCTTGTATTTGTTTGTATACTTTCACTTCAATATTCCTTTCAATTTTTCTTGTATTTGTTTGTATACTTTCATTTCAATTTTCCTTGTTTTTGTTTGCACACTTTCACTTCAATTTTCCTTTCAGTTTTTTCTTGTATTCGTTAGTATACTTTCAAGCACCCTTTGCTTACATTTCTTCCTTCCCCTTTATTTCATTTCAATTTTCTTTCACACCGTTATTTATCGTTTCACCGCTCTTTTTAATACTCATACTCTCCTCCCGTTCCCATTTCCTCCGCTGTTTGTTTCGTATTTCACAACCCTCGAATTCTAAACTCGGTACAAATCAAACTGGAAACGAGCACGCCTCGAATATTCTCCATGTCTCCGGTACACAGTTCTTCGTTTGCTCGTGCAACACCACACGAAACACACGGAACAACCACCACGAGAATGCACCCTAAACTTCTCAGTATCAAACTCAATATCCACGCTGCAAACGAAGAACTCCTAAATTCGAAGATGTTACAAAAATGTCACCAGCCTTTCGTTCAAATTTTTACTTCTTTTCGAATTCCTCGCATTTTCTTTCCTTTGGAAAATCTTTTAATTCGTAGAAAAATTTGGGGAAGTTGTAATTGTCCTAATGATCGTTCAATAATTTTTACTATTTTTATTTTAAACTCGATTTATCTCCAATTACTCGAATTGCTCCTGTTTGCTTTGGAAAATTAGAGAAAAAATGTAAAGAAATTGTTGTTATTATTATGGCGCAGATATTTCTTGCGAAACTTCTCTTTCCTTTCAACTAAATTGCTTTTCTGGCTGCTTCAACAATTCTCTAATTTGTTGATATTGGTTAGAATACAGGAAAGTCGAAACATGTTTCTTCTTTACAATTTGAGAAAGATTTTACGGTTTATTTAATTGAATAAATTTATGTAAGGAACTTTTTATATACTTTAATTTACTAATTTTTAGATATGTATGAAAGAAACGTTCTTGTCTTTCTAACCCAAAATTCAATCGTTTAAATTGAATCAGTCTCCTTACCTCTTTTCTTTGAAGCATTAAAGACCATCCTTTCTCCAATCTTTGTCCCTTTTCTTTAAGAGATTCTCCGATTTTCTATTCTTGCTTCTTTGAAGACCATCCTTTTTCTAAAATTACGAGATTTTTCAAGGAAACGTGTAAAATGTAGTCCATTAACTTCCTTTTTATCCACTTGTTTCTCAAAGAACCTCCAATTCTGTTTAAATTCAATTATCTTCCTAAATTTCCCAATTCTGACTCTGCGAAGATCATCCTTCTTCGAAAATTAGGAAATTTTTCAAAGAAACGTGGAAAATGCAATTCATTAATTTCCTCTTTATCCATAGAAACCTAGAATTTTGATTAAATTCAATTATTTTCCTTAATTTTCAAATTTTTACTCTCTACAGATCATCTTTTTTCGAAAATTGCGAAATTTTTGAAAGAAACGTGGAAAATGCAATTCATTCATTTCCTCTTTACCCATAAAAACCTAGAATTTTGATTAAATTCAAGTATTTTCCCTAATTTTCAAATTTTTACTCTCTACAGATCATCTTTTCTCGAAAATTGCGAAATTTTTCAAAGAAACCTGGAAAATGCAGTCCCTTAATTTTCTCTTTATCCATTTGTTTCTCAAAACACCTCTAATTTTGTTTAAATTCAATTATCTTCCGTAATTTTCCAATTTTGACTCTGTGAAGATCGTCCTTTCCCCAAAATTACGAAATTTTTCAAAGAAACCTAGAAAATGCAATCCATTAATTTCCTCTTTGTCCACGAAAACCTCGAATTCCGTTCAAATTCAATTATTCTCCCAAATTTCCAAATGTTGACTCCGCGAAGATCGTCCTTTCCCCAAAATTACGAAATTTTTCAAAGAAACGTGGAATTGGTGTTTCATGGTGTGGTGAACAGACGATTCGAGCCGTTGTTTGTCGTCGAACCGTTGCTCGAAGACGAAAGAGAGATGTGACCGATATTTCGAGGCTCGCGAGCGTGCACGGTGGCGCGTGGGACGTGGCTGCGGGGGAGTTGCAACACACGGGGGTGGAAATACGGGAAAGGGGATTAAGAGTGGGATGGAGTGGAGAACTGAGCGATGACAAAGCGGAGAACGGGGGGAAATGGAGATGGAAAGGCTCGAAGGGGAGACAAATAGACAGCTTGGATGTGATAATGATGGAATTGTTGGGTTCGAGCTGTGCTAATGTGCACGGTTGACAATTTTTTAAGCTCCAGGTGTTTATTCCTCGCTTTCTTTATTTTGCGGTTTTCTTACTCTTTACTTGGGTAATTTAGGTGTGAAAATTTTGGTGATTTAATGAAGAATTTTTCCGGCAATTTGAGGATTGTTTATTTCTCTATTTTTCTTTTTTGGTTTTTAATTTAAGTGGGAAAAATTGCGGTGACTTAGCATTTTGGTAATTCAGATGTGATGAATTTTGGTAATTTAGTGAAGAATTTTACTTGCATTTTGAGGATTTTTTCTTTATACTTTGAGTGTGAAGAATGAAGATAACTTAGCATTTTAGTAATTTAGGTGTGAAGAGTTATGCTAACCTAGATTTTGGTAATTTAAGTGTGAATAATTTTTGGGAATTTATTGGAGAACTTTTCTGAAATTTTGAGGAATTTTCATTTTCTTATTTTTTACTTAATCTACACCCTTCCAAATACACTTTCTTCACGTTTTACCCTTCCAGTGCTTAACCCCTTAAACAGTAACAGCGAGTATATCCATCGCAACAAGAAATCTCTACTCACAGTAGCATTCAATTTCCAATACAAATTTTGCAAAAATACACTAATTCAACGCCTAAGCGAACATCAACAAATAGTAACACTAATTCACAGACACTTCTCTCTGTATAACCAACATCTTCAGACGCACGTGGAAGTAAAAGCTGCGTAGTATCCCTCAAAAGAACTTACAGAAAAGAACCCATTTCACTACATACATCACACAAAGCAAAATTACTCCATAACCTAAAAAGAGTATAGAAATTCTCCTATCAAAACCCATTAAAATTTAGTCAGTATATTATTCAAAAATTTCCAATCCCTGAAAAATAAATTTCCAATGTGATTCAACACATCATCAAAACAGTAGGACAAAAATTCCCCATCGTTTCACATCCCGCCGCGTCTCAAAACGCCGCCAAACGAGCGACACGCGAGCGAATCACCTGTGCCTGTTGAAAGGGCTAATTACCACGGTGCAATCGTCGCCGATGCAATATTAAAGGTTTAAATCGTAGCGGAGGCGAAAGGAGCCACGCAGGATCGCGGCTCTGAAAAGCGGGCGGAATCAAAACAGAGAGGGTGGTGGAAGAAAGGCGGAAAAGGGTGCTGGTAGGAGAGGATGCGAATTCCGGTGGCGAAAGGCGCGCATGCGGCTGCAGTCTGCCACCGTGCGCCCGGATCCTCAGTGCGCTCCTCACTCGCGACTCGTCCAGGACGATTCTCTCGGCCCTCCCGGGGAGTCCCGCGGGACTCCGGGCATCCTCGCGATCGCGACTCCCTCCTTCGCACCGCTCTGGCGAACAATCGCGCGCCAAACTACGCGCGAGATAACACGGGAATATCCTCGTCGCGTTCACCCAGTTCGACTCGCCGAGAGGCGAGACAGTAAGAAGGATAACGGAGAACCACGCGCTGATTTTATGAAGATTGCGAAAGGATCTGACGGTGAGAAGTTGTACGTTTCGAGTGGAGGAACAGTGTGATCGATTTGGGGGATCGATGGCGTGGGTTGTTTCGAGTTCTTCCGTGTAAACCGTGAGTTCTTGGATGGAGGAGTTGATGGTGTTGAGAGGTTTGCTTGAGGACTGTGTAACGTGGTGGATTTTGGTTGATTCGAGGGATCTGAGGGGCGTTTTTGAGTAATGAAAGTATGGTAGTGTGGAGGTGGAAGGTTGTACGGTGTTGAATTTTGAGTGTTGAAACTTTGATGAGCTATGTTGAGCTGAACTTTGTGTGTTGAAAGATCTGTGAGTTACGTTGAGTTGAATTTTGTATGTTGAAAGATCTATGAGTTACGTCGAGTTGAATTTTGAGTAATGTAACATTGATGAGTTGAATTTTGAGTATTGAAACATTTATGAGTTACGTTGAGTTGAGTTTCTATGAAAAGAAATTGAAATATCTATGAGTTACGTTGAGTTGAGTTTTGAGTAATGTAACATTGATGAGTTGAATTTTGAGTATTGAAACATGTATGAGTTACGTTGAGTTGAATTTCTATGAAAAGAAATTGAAAGATCTATGAGTTACGTTGAGTTGAGTTTTGAGTAATGTAACATTGATGAGTTGAATTTTGAGTATTGAAACATTTATGAGTTACGTTGAGTTGAATTTTGTATGTTGAAATATCTATGAGTTACGTTGAGTTGAGTTTTGAGTAATGTAACATTGATGAGTTGAATTTTGAGTATTGAAACATTTATGAGTTACGTTGAGTTGAATTTCTATGAAAAGAATTTGAAATATCTATGAGTTACGTTGAGTTGAGTTTTGAGTAATGTAACATTGATGAGTTGAATTTTGTGTATTGAAACATTTATGAGTTACGTTGAGTTGAATTTCTATGAAAAGAAATTGAAATATCTATGAGTTACGTTGAGTTGAGTTTTGAGTAATGTAACATTGATGAGTTGAATATTGAGTATTGAAACATTTATGAGTTACGTTGAGTTGAATTTCTATGAAAAGAAATTGAAAGATCTAGGAGTTACGTTGAGTTGAATATGAAAACGTTGATAAGTTACCTTGAATTGAGTATGAAAACGTTGATAAGTTACCTTGAATTGAGTTTTGAGTATGAAAACGTTGATAAGTTACGTTGAGTTGAATTTTGAGTATTGAAACCTTGATGAGTTGTGTTGAGTTGAGGTTTGAGCGTTGAAGTATTGACGAGTTATGTTGAGCTGAATTTTGTGTGCTGAAAGATCTATCAGTTACGTTTAGTTGAATTTTGTGTGCTGAAAGATCTGTGAGTTACGTTTAGTTGAATTTTGTCGTAGTTACTTTGAGCTGAATTTTGAGTATTGAAACCTGGATGAGTTGTGTTGAATTGAGTTTTCTATGTTGAAAGATCTACGTGTTGCGTTGAGTTGAATTTTGAGTATGAGAACGTTGATAAGTTACTTTCAGTTGAATTTTGAGTATTGAAACATTGATGAATCATGTTAAGTTGAGTTTTGAGCACTGCAACTTTGAGTTTCACATTGCTGCTAGAATTGTTGATAGAAGTTTGATAAGTTCAATACACGAGGAACATCAACTTTCTCTTGATAGTACAGGTTGGTCCATAAATCACTTTACCACTAAAAAATCGAATAAACTTCTTCCAAAATCTGAAAGAAAAATTGTGGAACAAATAATACAAAAAGAATGATTAATTTTTTAAGTAGTAAAGCAGCTTACAAGCCAGCCTGTATAATATTAGTAGAATTACTGTCAAGTTTTGAAATTCTTCTTTGCTAATTAAATTCCCACTCGAAATTGCCAATTCAATTCAACACTTGCGCCACCAGAAGAAGCACAAATTCTCGCATCAGCAATCCACAAAAAGTACCATAAATTTCAATTCAACCTCCAATTATCGTGTCGTTCTCCAGAAACTATCGTATCCTCTACAAATAACAATTGCTCATCTCTCATTCAGCTACCTGTTTATCAGGTTCACACAATGGCCCGTACATTTACTTCCGTGAGATCTCATTTATCTTTTCTCCTCGTCGACGCCTCGAGATTAATCACTAAAAGTACCGTTGCACCGGATCATCTCTCTCTCTCTCGGAACCTCCTAAGAGAAGAGTGTCTGTGCAAGGCGCATTTTAATTAGCCTACTGCAATTTCAAGCGTCTTCTGGTGGCCACCTGAAGATTCGCAACATTTCCCTCGGTCCATTCATCAGAAAGGTACACCTGAAAGGCACACTCCCGGCCGCCGCGTGGCCTTTTCGTGTCAACGCCTCCATTATCATCCATCAAGCCGTGTCTGGGGCCAATTTTTCAAGAATAACCGCCGATTCTGGCAAGAAGGTGCGTTTGTTTCGTGTACAGCTTTGCTTTTTTAAATACTGTTACTTTCTGTGTTCTGTGTTTCTGTGTTCAGTTTGCTGTTTTGTGACGCTTTTTCCAAGTGAGTTTTTTGGTTTTAATGTTAAGTCACTGTGATGACATCATTTTCCAGTGAAATAATTTACCGTGCTCTTTCAAGTTATTTTAAAGTTGTAAGTAGGATGTTAAGTTTCAATATTGAGTATTCATTGAGTCGATTAATTTTGAAAATAACATATCTTCAGAGATAAATTGAATTAATTTCACATTTCACGGTTTCTATTTTTATTCCCGAAACGAGAAATTGACACTGTCGTCGCAATATTTCACAAAACTAAATTGAACATGCCTCGATAAATGTCCATGAAAAATCACAAATAGATGAAACAATTAAATCCTGAAATCCAAATGAAAGGAAAATCGAGACTACCCAAAGGAGCAATCAATCCTTCACAAAGCACAACAATTGACTTTATACCCGGAAAGAAAACCAATACTCGAACTAGTACCGATAAAATAACAGAAATATCCGGAAGAAATAATAAAGGGCAAGGACGAGATTCCTCGTGGTCGTCAGTTTTCCAATCGTTCCCTTCGCAAACCTCGTATTCTTAACAAAATCCCTTCTATTGTCCATTCTGCGACAACTTTCATTTTACGAAACAGTTTTAACCCTTTGACGAAACATACTTACGTTTTTTATTTTTTGAAATTAAACTAATTCGAAGGAATTTTCGACGTCAATTTTTTTCTCCAAAATTGCAATATTTTTGGCTCAAAATTTCTCAAAATTTGCTACTTACAATGTTGTGACATGGAAGCCTTTCATTCTGAATGGTACTTTTCTGAAGTTAGAATAACTTCAGGGAATCTTCGACGTAAATTGTGTCCCGGAAAATTGCAATATTTTTGGCTCAAAATTTGCCACTTGCAACGTTGTGATAGGGAACCTTGCAATTCTGAATTGACATTCTGCTAAGAATATTCGACGTAAAATTTTTCCCCGAAAATCCTAATATTCTTTCCCCAAAATTGCTCAAAATTTTCCACTTGCAACGTTGTGACATGGAAACTTGCAATTCTCAATTATATTCACATTTTCATGCAAAATCCTTCCTTTTTTTCTTCTCCGAAAGAAAAAAAATTTCAGGGAATCCTCCACGTAAATTTTCCCCAAAAAATTGCAATACTTTTAGTACAAAATTTCTCAAAAATTTGGCACTTTCAACGTTGCGATAGGGAACCTTGCAATTCTGAATTGACATTCTTGTTTTTCTCTGCAATAAAAATAATTTCAAAGTAATCTCGACATAAAATTTGTCCCCGAAAATTCTAGTATTCTTTTCCAAAATTTCTGAAAATTTGCCACTTGCAACGTTGTGACATGGAACCCTTCCATTCTCAATTATATTCACATTTTCATGCAAACTCCTTCCTTTTTTTCTTCTCCGAAAGAAAAAAAATTTCAAGGAATCTTCGACGTAAATTTTTTCCCGGAAATTGCAATATTTTTGGCTCAAAATTTGCCACTTGCAGCGTTGCGATAGGGAACCTTGCAATTCTGAATTGACATTCTTGTTTTTCTCTGCAATAAAAATAATTTCAAAGTAATCTCGACATAAAATTTGTCCCCGAAAATTCTAGTATTCTTTTCCAAAATTTCTGAAAATTTGCCACTTGCAACGTTGTGACATGGAACCCTTCCATTCTCAATTATATTCACATTTTCATGCAAACTCCTTACTCTTTCTTTCTCCAAAATTAAAAAAATTTCAAAGAATCCTCTACGTAAATTTTCCCCAAAAATTGCAATACTTTTAGTACAAAATTTCTCAAAAATTTGCCACTTTCAACGTTGCGATATGGAACCTTGCAATTCTGAATTGTCATTCTTTTTCTCTTCTCTGAAATTTAAATAATCTCAAGGAATCCTCCACGTAAATTAAAAAAATTGCAAAAAATTGCAATATTCGCCATAATTTCGCAATTTCGCAAAATTTGCCACGTCCAACATTACGACATAGAATCTCTCAATTAAGTTTCGTTCTTAAATAGTCGAAAGAGGTTTGCGAATAAAGAAAGAAAGGCACGCGTGATTCGCAGTCGTTAGTGTCCACGTTTAATCCAGCTTGAACCCGTCGTGTTATTACTTTGTTTCTGTTTCGACATGGCTATCGTTGATCGTCGATCGTGCACGCAATTCGAGCGCAGCCCGCGAATCTATAATTAAAGCCTGCGATTGGCAGTCGGACGCGACGATGCTTAACTCGCTGGCACCTTCCCCCGTTGAATTATTCATTCACCAAATGTTGTCTCTCCTCTGTCCCCCTATATCATTGCTTTTTTTTCACGCTTCTCGCCTACTCGCGGTTGTTCCTTTGCCGGCTGCTTTGCTGCTCGAGGTATTTCGCGTGGAAAGTTCCTGTGGAAGAGGTGTGTTGATCGTTGTTCCGTCGATGGACGAGTTCGAGATGGTTCCGCGGTGGCAGAGAGTGAATTGTGAAAGGATTTCTTTTATTTCGATGAGTTTGCGATTTTTCAATCCTCCGGAAGTGAAAATTTTTGGGTAGAAAAGGGGATTGCTAATCGTTATTTTGTTATTAGGTGAGTTTGAAGTGGATTATTTATGAGGAAGTGTGAATTCTGAAAGGATTTCGTTCGTTTCGTCAAGTTTGCAATTTTTTAATCGTCTGCAAGTGAAAATTTCTGAGAAAAAAGGCTTTGTTAATCATTATTTTGCCATTGGATGAGTTTCACATGGATTACCTATGGCGAAGAGCGAATTGTCAAAGGATATTTTTCATTTGGTTAAGTTTGCAATTTTTTCACTCTCCAGAAGTGCAAATTTTTTTAGTAAAAAAGGTAGTTTTGATCGTTGTATTGTCGTTGGATGGGTTTGAGATGGATCATTTACGGCAAAGTGTGAATTGTGATAGGACACCTTTAGTTTTCATAAGTTTGCAATTTTTTAATCATTCAGAAGTGAAAATTTCCGACTAAAAAGGCACGGTCAATTATTATTTTCTCATTGGAAGAATTTAAGACGAATTATTTATGGCGAAGAGTGAATTGTGAAAGAATATTTTACATTTCGTCAAGTTTGGAATATCGGTTTTCGTCGAGCTTAAGTTTGCCATTTTTGACCCCTCCAGAAGTGAAAATTTTTGAGTAAAGAAGCCACTTTTAATCGTTCTTCTGTCATTAGATGAGTTTAAGATGGATTATTTATGGCGGAGAGTGAATTATAAAAGAACATTGTTCATTTTGTCAAGTTTGGAATATCGGTTTTCGTCGAGCTTAAGTTTGCCATTTTTGACCCCTCCAGAAGTGAAAATTTTTGAGTAAAGAAGCCACTTTTAATCGTTCTTCTGTCATTAGATGAGTTTAAGATGGATTATTTATGGCGGAGAGTGAATTATAAAAGGACATTGTTCATTTTGTCAAATTTAAAATATTGCTTTTCATTGAAATTAAGTTTGCCATTTTTCGATCCTCCAGAAGTGAAAATTTCCGAGTAAGAAAAGAGTTCTTAATCGTTATTTTTCCGTGGAATGAATTTAAGGTGGATTGATGCTGGTGGAGAATGAATTGCGAAAGGATACTGTTCGTTTCAAGAAATTGTACCTAGCAACGTTCGCAATTTTCACTGAAAAATTGTTACATTTCCCCAAATAGAACCGCGCAATTCTAAACTAACCTAACCCAAACCCATTGACAATTCACGTTCGTGTAACACGATATCGTTCGAATGAAATTCTATTCAGAGTTACATTAATATTAAACCCTCATTCACAGTGGCTTATACATTCCCATCAGCGCAGAATGAGGAATAATCTGTCCACGTCGCTGGTGTCCTTTTTAAAACCAACAAAGAGCCACGCTAAATCATGCCAATCCTTCCTCACTGCAACTCAAACTGCAAAAAACTGTTCCGAATATCATTTACTATTTTTATAATTTTTCAAACCCAGCGAACCATCCAAAATCCCCACGGTATAATTGAAAAAATTGAAAAATACCTCGAACCAATCCAAAAGTCACAACAAACGATCCTAATCCCGTTTCCAATTACACATTTCCATATTACACCCGAGAAATGAAATCGAAACACGAATATATTTATTTACACGTATTTCCGTATTCCACTGAAAAAATAAAAGGAAGAATTGAAATACGAGTGGAACGCGAGAAAATATCCGAATTTCCCGCCGGCTGGATATCGAACGAAGCGCGTTCCAATTGGAAAATCGTGCGGAAAAGTGGCGTCGATAATATGAATTTATTAGTAGAATAATTTCCGACCTATTCGCTACCGAGAGTCGATTCAATTAGAGAAACAGGGCGAAACATTGCCACGTAACCTTTCGCCATGCTAAATGTTAAACATATCGAGCAACGGGTATAGTAATTAATCTCCGAACAATGAAATTCCAGGTAACCGGATGAAAACGATCGGCGATAATATCTTTGCAAAAAAAAAAAAGAAAATTGAACAAGTAGAGAAGAGAATGGACGTTGAAAAACAAGAGTACTGTAGTATTGCTTGATTACTTGTTTTACGATCCTGATGGAAAGCACCGAAGGGTGTTAATTGAAAACAAAAACGATCGCTCGTTTCCCAGATGGACGCAATTTTTTGTTATTGAAATCTCGATAATTGGTGTCATGCGGTGAATTGTTAATCGAGTTCCTTTCTAGCGTGAGATGATTGTGATTTCATGGTGTTTACAGTGTACCAGTTTATTTCTTAGGGTTTTTTAATCATTTTTCCTGGACGTTTGGGTGATTGATAGAAGATGCGAGAGTTTGAGATTTTTTTAAAAATTATAGTAAGTATTATTATTCGTTGTTTAACGAAGCAATCAGTTCTTGTTGGAATTGTTGGATTAAAAAGTGAATATGAAATATTCATGTTCAAACGGAGGCGAATAAGCTTCGTTTTCAAGTTGGACGCCGTGAATTGAATTCAGAGGTCGTTGCTTATACCCTAAATTGCTCAATCAGCGGACACTTTGTACCGTTCTGGTTATTTATAATATACAGGTTGCGCAAAAGAATAGCGAATAATCGGGTTATCGTTGGAGGGCAGTCGTATCGCGTCGGTTCTGTCCCTATTTCTATCGACCCCAATTGTAAAATCGAGCGAGAATTTTTCAGGTTGCCATTAGCGGTCGAGCGATAATTGCATCGTAGTCAAAAACTTAGTTTCCCTAATGCGTCGAACCTCTCTGGCCCCGTCTGCGTTCCTCTGCTGTCATTCAGCGTTCGAATTAACGACGCTTCCCTTCTCCAATTATCGACGGCTTTAACGATTAACCTCCGCTGACCGATTTGGTTCTTAAGCGTACTCTAAAAACAAAGGACGCCGTTCGCTGGACAGGAACGTCCGTCAGGTCGACGGTGAGTTCAATTAGGGGTGAAAATGATGGATTTCGTGTGAAGATTTTGGAGGGCGGCGAAATGTGCTGGTGTGAGGATTCTTGGATGCTCGAGGTTTCGTATTCTGAAAATTCAGGGCGCTCAGAATTCAGTATTCTGAATATTTAAGGCGCTCAGGATTTCTTTTCTTCTGAATATGCAGGGCGACCCGAATTCCCCTTTCAGAAAATTTCAAGCGCTCAGAATTCCCTTTTTTGAATATTCAGAGCGTTCAGAATTCCCTTTTCTGAATATTCAGTGCGCTCAGGATTTCCTTTTCTGAATATTCAGGGCGCTTAGAATTCCCTATTCTGGAAATTCAGGGCGCTCAGAATTTCCTTTTCTGAATATTCAGGGCGCTTAGAATTCCCTATTCTGAAAATTCAGGGCGTTCAGAATTCCCTTTTCTGAAAATTCAGGGCGCTCAGAATTCCCTATTCTGAAAATTCAGGACGGTTAGAATTTCTTTTTCTGAATATTCAGGGCGCTCTGAATTTTCTTCTGAGTATTCAGGGCGCTTAGAATTCCCTATTCTGAATATTCAAGGCGCTCAGAATTTCCTTTCCTGAAAATTCAGGGCGGTCAGAATTTTCTTTTCTGAATATTCGAGGCGCCCTGAATTTCCTTTTTCTGAATATTCGAGGCGCTCAGAATTTCCTTTCCTTAATATTCAGGGCGCTCAGAATTTCTTGTTTCTGAATATTCAGGGCGCTCAGAATTTCCTTTTCTGAATATTCAGGGCGCTCAGAATTTCCTTTTTCGAATATTTAGAGCGCTTAAAATGACTTCTTCTGAAAATTAAACATTCTGCAAATTCAGGGCGTTCATAATTCCCCATTCCAAAAATTCCAAGCCCTCAAAATTTCCCTTTTCTCTAAAATTCAATCGCCTAAAATTTATTTAAATCCCTCATACCCATATAAGTTCGAAGTACTCGAGTCACTTAAATTTCCCGCGTTAATTGGATCGATCTGAAGATCCCAGGGAGAATTCGCTTGTGCATCAGCCAGGTGTCGATTCACTAAACAGAGGCTGTTCGTTCTGACACGTCATTAGCGGCGTTCTTTCGTCTCGAAAGCGGATGGATCGCGTGTAATCGCGATCCCTGATCGGACCGTGGAAAATAACCCTTAACCCAGTGCCGGGGAACAATGATATCGGCCTGTTGTATCAGCACTTTCTTTATCTACCTGCAGCCTCTTGACGCGGCACCAGTACACATATATCGCTTCACTTCAACGACTGCGTCCGAAATAGCAACGATGAACTCATTATCCATTTCTGGCGAACCGAATCCGATTATTTTTAAAAGCCACGCCAGAAGAGGAAGCTGCTTTTCTCATCCTCTGACGTCGTTCTTCATTTCCCTCGGAAAATTTCTCGATTGCTTCGACCATTCGTGAACTCACGATACAGTAATTTGATCCCTGAAATTTCTCATATTTTCGAATTTCTGAATTGTGAAATTTTTCCATAATTTTGAGTCCTCGAGTTTTCCAGTTTCTTTTATTATTAGACGTAAGAATTTTTAATGTGGTGTAACTATGAGCATTCAGAGCCTGCGATTCTCAGTACTTTGAGCTTCTCAAATAATTGAGAATTATAACTTACCAAAGATTTCAAAAGAAATTTACTATTCTCCAAAGTATGAACTTTACAAACATATTTCTACCGCTCAAAATTTTACTTTGAGCACTCAATTTGAGCACACTCCGTAGTCATCCACCCTCAAAGCACTCGTCACAATCTCCATCGATCTCACACTTCCAAACAAGGACGAAAAAATTGAAAAAAATTTCCACGGTAGAAAAGCGATTTGGAATTGCCAGTGGAGTTAATATCATCGGTTAAAAAACACTTTTCCATGCACGCGTAACGGCGGCGGGGCGGGAGGAGTGCGGGGCGTTGAATCTATCGGCGGTAATTGACAC
>NW_017100510.1:999778-1004837 GCF_001263275.1 Habropoda laboriosa | reverse complement strand
TTGACACATTCGACAGCTGCCTGCACTTTCAATTTGAGCAAATATTTTTCCAGCCGTCCCAAACGCTCTCGATATAGTCGATCACGTACGTAACACGCGGCCCGTGCAATCTAGCATGCATCGTGGAAAAACATTTCAACTCTCGTCGCGATCATGCCGCTAGCTAGTCGGCTGATTCGTATTCGATCTTACGTTTCCGTTTTATTTACCGGCCGATCCGGCTTGTGTATATTACCCTGCAAACATTTTTACGCCGCGTGGAAAATTCTACGGGGATCGACGAGGTAAACGGTGTCCGCCATGGGGAATACGATCTTGTACAGACGAATTGTCTGTTCGATGGGTTGAAATTTTTGGTGCTGTTTAATTTGAGCGGTGAACTTTGAGACTTTTGGTGTTTGAACTGTAAAGATTGTAATTTGTAATTGAAATCGTGATAATTGTGTTGTTGAGAGAATTTGAGGGCGTTGTTTTAAGTATAATTTTGAGCGAAATTGAGTTTGAGATGGTCACAATTTTTGAGCATTCAGTATTCGTATTTTTGAAATTGTGATGATTGTCTTGTTGAGAGAATTTGAGGGTTTGTAAGTAAGTGCAATTTTGAGCGAAATTGGGTTCGAGATGATCAAAATCTTTGAGCATCGAGTGTTCGTGCTTTTGGTAAGTTTGAGCACCGTTGCAAGCGGAGATTGTGAATTTTAGTATATTAGAGTAATAATTGAATTTTGAGCCGCTCAAAATTTCTCAAAGCTCATAATTTCATACAGTTTCTGAGTTATTCGAAGTTTGAGCTGTTCAAATCAGAAAACTGAGAAACGCTTGGCCATCAAAATTTTCAATCTATGGACAAGTGGTTGGTTGAAATCCTGGTTGAAACTGCTCAAAGTACATCGACGACGCCTTAAGTACAACTTCCTCTTAATCTGCCCATCAATTTCAAATTTCCCGGCAGTCGAACAACTTCATCTTCCTCCACTCGACTGGGATAATCGCTCCCGTCGTTTCCTCCACGGGAAACTGTGCAAGATCTAACTGTGAAGGTGTATAAGAAGACACAGACAGCGAAGCTTGGAAAAAGAAGAGGTGAATGGTTTCTCGTGTGAAAAGTTTTCGTCTCTCCTCCTCAGCTTCGGGAACCAAGCAACTTGCTAACTTACTTCTCGAAGCAGGTAGATTAGAAGCTGCCTCGGACTCTCTTCCTTCCTCTCTCTCTCTCTCTCTTCTTCTATTCCTCTTTCTTTCTTTTTGTTACTCTTTCTCTTCCTTTTTCTTTTTTTCTTCCTTTCTGTTTCAGTTTCTCTTCTCTTTCTTTTTATCTCTATTTTTCTCCCTTCTTTTTGTTCCTTTTGTTCTCTGTGAAGGCTCATGCATGCGACCTTTTCTCTTCCTTCTTCTTTTTCTCAACTTTTCTCTCTGTTTTCCCTCTTATTTTCTCCCTATTTTTCCTTTTCTCTCTATCTCTCTCTTTCTCTATATTTCCCTCTTTATTTCTTCCTGTTCTTCTCTCTGAAGGCTCACGTATGCGATTTTTTTCTCTCTCCCCTTTCTTTTAATCTCTTCCTTCCTCTTTCTCTCTCATTTTTCCTTAACCTTTCTCCCTGTTTTCCCTCTTATTTTCTTCCTATTCTCCCTTTCTCCTTTATCTCTCTTCCTCTGTCTGTGTGTTTCTCTCCCCCTTTTCTTCTCTCTGAAGGCTCACGCACGCGAGCTCTGACCTGTTTGTTGAAAAATTCCACGGCTTCTTCTCTCACGACTCGCCTCGGGCGGAAAGTTCACAGGCCCGGCCCTGTTTAGCCTTATTTAATTACAGCGGACCGTTTCTGATACCGACACAGGGAAACATTTTTTCCGTTTTCTTTCCCGCGAGCTTTTGCAATTTAAAACGTCGCCGAGAGGTAACCGACGTGGCTTTATTAAACACGCTGAACGGAGTAATTTTTTAAGTGCGTCTCGAGGAAACTTTTTTCGAGCTTATTGCCCCGCGATACACCGCCGCCATTTCATCTTGAACTTATGAAAATTTCGATGCAAACCTGGCGTTCGTCGAGTACGTCTGGGGATTTCCAAGGAGATATCTATCGTTCGTTCACTTCTCACAGTAGAATTTTTCATTTGTACAAATTTACAAAAGTGACTTTTCGCTTTTTCAAATTTTTCAAACATCCAAATTTCCACAATTTATCATATTTAAGAAAATTTCCACAGAAACTTCTGATCTCACGTTGAATCTCTCACTCGTGAAATCTTCGACGACAGAAAAGTTCACATAATTCCTAGAAATTTTTAGGAAACGATTTTTCCATTTAAGGAAATTTCAACGGAAGCTTCTGATCTCACGTTGAATCCTTCGTTCATGAAATCTTCGACGACAGAAAATTTCCAGAGACTTTTCAGTTTTACAAATTTTTCATTTGTACAAATTTACAAACGAGACTCTTCACTTTCTCCCATTTTTCAAAGATCCAAATTTTCACAGTTTACCATATTTATGAAAATTTCAACAGAAACTTCCGATCTCACGTTGAATCTCTCACTCGTGAAATCTTCGACGAGAGAAATCTTCAGAAAATTTCTAGAAATTCTCGTTTTCGCAATTTTTCGAAGAGGAAAATTTTCGAGACCGACGATTCTCCAAGGTCGATCGACGAAGGTAGAGAAGATTCTCGATCTCGAATGGACAAAGACACGTTCCGAGGGAAATCTGTCTGGCCAGTCGTTTACTTATTTACGCGAGCTCGTAAAAATCCAAGGAACTGTTGCTCGACATCACGAGCACGAGACGAAGTAAAACACTAGCGATAAATGTTGCAATTTGTTGAACGGCGCCTGGCATTTCGCTATTATTACCGCCCGCTACGAGCTCCTAGATCGGTTTTAATAGAAACAACGGAGCAGACGCGAGAAATGGCGCGGGAGAAGGACGATGGAACGATAAAAGGAGGGAATTAAAGATCTAGGGGAAGGGAAGGAAATGGAGGAAAAGAAGAAATAGAATCGCTGAGATAAATCTTGCGAATACATCGGTAGTTTCGATTGTTCTTACTGAATTTCTCATGTTTCGTTGGGCTCTAGCTTGATAGACTTCTTAGGCTTGGAGAAATTTTTATGCTTTCGTCGAAGGGATTCCTTTATTCTTTTCAATCCTCAATTAATTTCAGCAAATTTATGTAACAATTGTGTTGTACAAAGTAGTAGAATTTTTTCTAATCTGTAGTTCTTAATTTTCCACAGATTTTTTCACAAATTTTTCCTACACTAACTTGAATTAATTTTATCAAGTAGAGAAGCAACAATTGTATTGTATAAACTACTGGAATTTTTTTGTAGACTGTAATACTTAATTTTCCACAAATTCTTTCAAATATTTTTCCAAGAAATTTTTCTTGATCTAGTCTGAATTAATTTCATCAAATAGAAGCGACAATTGTATTGTACAAATACTAGAATTCCTAGTTTTCCGCAAATTTTTCCACTTATTTTTTCACAAATTTTTCCAGGAAGGTATTCCAATACTAACCTGAATTAATTTTATCAAATAGAGAAGGAACAATTGTATTGTACAAACTACTGAAATTGTTTCTAGACTATAATTCTTATTTTCACACAAATTTTTCCAAGAAAGTTTTCCTACACTAATCTCAATTAATTTCACCAAATAAAAGCAAGGATTGTATTGCACAATCTACTAGAATTTCTTCTATATAGACTGTAATTTTTAATATTCCACAAATTTTTCCAAGAAAGTTTTCCTACACTAATCTGAATTAATTTCAACAAACAGAAGCAACAATTTATTGTACAAACTATTAGAATTCTTTCTAGACCGTATTTCCTAATTTTCCACAAATTTTTCCAAGAAAGTTTTCCCAACCTAACCTCAATTAATCTCATCAAACATACACAACAATTGTATTCTACAAACTACTAAAATTTTTCCTATATCAGAATGTTCATATTTGACCAAACTTTCCCACAAATTTTTCAAAGAAACTTTTCCCAACATAACCTCAAATTAATCACATTTCATAAACAACATTTGCCTAAGGTACCATAATTGCCTGTACCTCCTAAATCCACGTAAATCCCCCTAAATAAATACCGTCTGCCCTCTCAATTACTCTTTACTACCGCGACCTCTCCAAATCATTTACACGATCCAAAGAAAACAAAAAGAAGAAGTTCCTACCTCACAAACAAGCAAGAATAAATTCCGCAAAAAGAGGAAATTCCTCTTGAAACCTTCTCATTTCCCTCCGAATTAACAAGATTGCCCAAGTACCAAGAGTCCGGATTACTCGCGCAAAATTACCAAGATTTATGCCCCGCGAATTAACAAGATTCCCCTGGAACGATAATTCTTCGGTTGAAAAGGGCCTTTCGTATAATTTCACCGCGCTAATAGTCGGTATCAATGGGCGCAGCCTCGAACCAACTGCTCAAAGACGGGGGAATAACGAGCTGCCTGTTCACCACCTTCCACCTTCCTCTCTTCTCTTCTCTTCTCTCTTCTGTTTAAGAAGCGACGCGATTCGAACAAACGATTCCGACGAGGCGAACAGACGCGCGATGGTTCCGTTGGGTGCATTCGCGTAATTGACGATACAGCTTAATGGGAGTAATGATTATGACTGTGCCTGTAATTAACGAGTAGGATAATTAATGCTGTGCAGAAGCGTGCGCTCGCCGCACGCTGATTACAAATTCGAACGGGTATCCGCGGCAAATCGCGCGTCAACATCGTACACGGCCGACCTGTAATCAACCTTTGTTTCGGTTTGTCGAGAAAATCGGTTTTTTTCTTCCGAGCAATGTTGAATGTGAAATTCCATTTTCCCGGAGAGAAAATTTGTGAATTTTTCGATTTTTTGAGATTGAATATTTAAATGCGTATTGTTTAACACTTTTGAGCAATTATTCTTTGGGTTCGTTGAGAAAATTAGGGTGCTCTGAGGAGCTCTGAATGTGAAATTCTGTGTTTCAAGGGAGAAAACTTCTGCAGCTTTGGATTTTTTGAGATTCTCTTGTTAAATGTTTAGTGTCTAATATTTTTGGATAAGTT
>NW_017100510.1:997853-999527 GCF_001263275.1 Habropoda laboriosa | reverse complement strand
TGCTTCTTTGATAAATAGAAATTATTCATACTTTTTATAAAAAAATGACGGTTATTCGACTTACAAATGTGATTTAGCGTTATGGAACAGGGTGGTGAGAGAGTTTTAAGTAGAACAGACCAGTGCTTGGTCAGACACGGGGAATGAACTCTTCAATGGTGAATTAATCACGTAGGAACTTTCATAAATCTTAATGATATGCACACTGGGAGTATTCCTCGTTGAATAATGGTCTGGTAAGTAGAATAGGACGTGTAGTATTCAGACAATGTGCAACCAAATTAAGGTAGAACCCTTCTACTGCCGGTAGAACTCTCAGTTCAATAGTCTAGGAGCACCTATGATCAGACGAGAAAGAAACCACATATTTTACACCAACATTGAATCTTCTCCCAATTTTTCACGAATTTTTAATTAACAATATCAGATAACTACAAAAATGTAAATTTTAAGCACAAACTTACAAAAACTGTAATACTTATCAATTTACACAAACATTGAATTTGTTATCAATCCTTCACGGATTTGCAATTACCAATGCAAGAAAGCGCAGAATTTTGTAGCACCCATTAAAAGTTTCTTAAATGTCCAACTTCTTTCTGAAAATTCTTCAGAAGTCTCAAACTTTCGATCCAACAGAGTTTTTTCCATGTTTAATAATTCTCTCTCTTAATCACTGAAAACTTTTGCATAGCTCACAATGCAACAATATGTGAGCTAACAGTGTTCCTTCTATTTTTAATAATTCTATCCTTAATCGCTGAAAATTCTTGCATAGTCTCAAAAATACAATGCACAGCAGATTCAAACTTTTCAGCTAACAGTGTTTCTTCCATTTTCAATAATTCCACTGTACCAATTAGAGCTGTTATTTAAGAGATACTCGTGAAATACTCGGGTAATCAGAAAGTACCCGGGTAAACAGAAATTATCCAGGTATCTCATGAGATGAGATAACTGAGAGTAGATATCTATTATTCCTCGACTGTTTGGGTACTTAGGTATATGTACATGTATATGATACGTGTAAAACAATAATAAAAGAGTGACGGCTCTGGCCGTGGACGGTCAGTCGTAAGTGACTCTTTGACGCAGGAGAGTACGTCATTTTCCTAGACGCTCTACAATTGTGTAGTATCGGGGCCTCCATACCCAAATAGGGAACCTCGAAGGGACAATAGAGAGGGAGTGGTTGGCGCAGCGCGCAATGCCTCGGCTTGCTAAGCTGAAGGTCCCGGGTTCGAATCCCGTTGGGTCCCTCAATATTTTTTCGTCGGTTCCTACAAATGGGGGTTCAGCCGGAATGAAGGCATCTACGGCTGCACGAAGACAGGAGGAGTTGGGCGATGAAAACATGTCGAGGGTTGCAAGTCTCCCAAATTGCGTCGTTTCGGGTCTGTGCCACTGTGTGAAGGAGTGTACCCGAAAGTGTTGAGTTGAGTTGTGTTGCACTGAGGACATTCGAGGGCGAATGTCAGTTCAGGATGGCCGAGTGTAGTATCGGGGCCTCCGTACCCAAATAGGGAACCTCGAAGGGAGAATACAGAGGGAGTGGTTGGCGTAGCGCGCAAAGCCTCGGCTTGCCAAGCGATTCTCGTTGGGTCCCTCGGTATTTTTCCGACGTTGGTTCCTACAAATGGTTGGGGATGGAGGCATCTACGGCTACACGAAGCC
>NW_017100510.1:988441-997832 GCF_001263275.1 Habropoda laboriosa | reverse complement strand
AAGCCAGGCGCTGCGAGATGAAAACATGTGATGAGAGGGTTTGGCACGTCCCCCAAAAAGAGTTGAGAAACAGAGTTTCGGCTGAGAGTGCCACTGTGTGGGGGAGTGTACCCGAAAGTGTTGAGTTGAGTTGTGTTGCACTGAGGACATTCGAGGGCGAATGTCAGTTCAGGATGGCCGAGTGTAGTATCGGGACCTCCGTACCCAAATAAGGAACCTCGAAGGGACAATAGAGAGGGAGTGGTTGGCGCAGCGCGCAATGCCTCGGCTTGCTAAGCCGAAGGTCCCGGGTTCGAATCCCGTTGGGTCCCTCAATATTTTTCCCTAGGTTCCTACAATTGTTTGTTTTCATTTCTTGCAATTGCCGACAACGCCAACGGTAGCGGTCACCGAGATTTCGACTGTCTTGTGTATATATTCGAGTACTCGTGAGATACACGGGTCGATCGGGTTATTCTCATCTACCCGGGTATCTCATGGGGACTCGAATACCCGTGTATTTCAGATACCCGGTTAAAAGTAATAGCCCTAGTATCAACACTAAAAAATACTTTACCTAATGCAGGAAATTTGTTTGACACATCGAGAAGAAAATAACGCAGGTGAAAAGCAGAGAAATTTTCAAAGAATAAGCACAGAACGTTTTATCAACACCAAGGAATAATTGATCGAGACTTAATTGGAGCGTGATCCTCATTCTCCTCGAGAGTTCTCGGAAATTCTATTTTCCCGAGACAGGCGCAATTGGTCGCGTGGATCGCGTCGACGTGAGTTTAAAAGTTGATCCACGGCCTCGTAAACAGCTTTCTCGACGCAGAAACGTCGCAAATATTAAGTTAAGACGTCGCGTCGGCCTGGAAAAAGTTTCCACGTCTTGGGGGCTAATATAAAGTCACCTTTGGAAATTGATAAGCTCTTTCCGGAACCCCTCGGCTTTAATTGCAAGCTTGTTTCGTTGCTTCGAAACTGCCTCTTCGCCCTTCTCCCACGCCACTTGTTTCACTTCTTGCTCGCCGTCTCTTCTGGCGAAGTTCCGTTTCAAATTAAGCAGCTTTGAGGGGAAAAACTGTCCCGTGAATTCGTTCGAACCGTTCGAGAGTCGATGGAAGTTTCTTGGAGCGTTTCAAGGGATTTAAACGCGAGCAGAAGTTGTTATTCGTTAATTTCTTCCTCTCTTTTTTCTAATTTTTTTTTTTTTCGTTAGTCATTGAATTATACCTAATCTAAGTGAAAATCTGAGCAGCTGTTCCTTTTTTAATTTTGAGGGAATATTTGAGCGACTGTGATTGTGAGAATTGTAACGAGGAATTGAAATTGGTGAAATTGTGAATTTTTCAATTCTTAAGTCACTTTAAATTTGAGTAAAATTCTGAATGGAAGGTTTGATAATATTTTTTTGTCAACTTTAAGTGGATGAAAGCTTGTTTGATCGAAAGAGTGAAATTTCCTTTGAATGAATTATGGTGATACCACGACAGAACGTCGAATTATTAGGATTGAAGGGTTTGCACGCACACAGTTTCCGCTGTACGTTGTTTTCGATGTTCGAGCTCGGTTTTACCGGATTAATCCTCTTGGTCCAATTCGCCACGGTCAAAAGGCACTTGTTCGTTGAAAATTTAAACAAAATCGATCGAACCTGGATCGTTTATAGCCGTGAATTGTTAACTCTCTTAAGACGAGCGGTCTGGGTGAACAACGTTTTCATTTCGCGTCGCTATTTTCATTTCTTTAAATGCATATTTTACACCATTCCACTTGAATTAAGTTAACTTTTGCACAAATTTAAAATTTAAACGAATTCACTTTGTACATCAAAAGTTCACAGTTTTACAATTTAACATCTTCAAGATTCGATTCCACTCGTTTTCAGTCACAAAATCTGTCTGAAATAGTACCATTCACTTTGTACTTCTATTTTTAAAAATTTTCCAAAGCGATACTTTCAATTTTTACAATTTTCCAGACGATATTTTCAATTCTAACACTTTTCCAACACAATACTGTCAATTTTAATGATTTTCCAGCAAAACACTTTCAATTTTAACCATTTTCCAGCCAATACCTTCATTTTTAATCCTTTTCCAACACAGTACTCTCAATTTTAACAACTTTCCAGCACAATACTTTCAATTTTAATAATTTTCCAGCCAATACCTTCATTTTTAACCATTTTCCAGCCAATACCTTCATTTTTAATCCTTTTCCAACACAGTACTCTCAATTTTAACAACTTTCCAGCACAATACTTTCAATTTTAATAATTTTCCAGCCAATACCTTCATTTTTAACCATTTTTCAGCCAATACCTTCATTTTTAATCATTTTCCAACACAATACTCTCAATTTTAATAACTTTCCAACACAATACTTTCAATTTTAATTATTTTCCAGCCAATACTTTCAATTTTAACAACTTTCCAGTCAATACTTTCAATTTCAATAATTTTCCAACATAATACTCCCAAAGAAATTCAGAATTTTCCATCCTAACATTTTCAAAACCCAATTGCACTCCTCCTCAACCACAAAATATTCTCAAAAACAACACCACTCACTTTAAACTTGAAATTCAAAGAATCCTTAAAGAAAGCACTTTCGAAACCCAATTCTCCTCTACCCCAAACACGACACCCCTTCTAAAAACGATTCTCCCGCACCGGAACGGTGAAAATTACGCGACATTCACTCGTCAATTGGCCCGTGAACGCCTTGAACTTCGTCCCACTCGGTAACGATCAACATCCAGCAGGTTTCACGGTGACGTTGTCAAAAAAGCAACACTCATTTCGCGGTGTTTATTATTGCAGCGAGTATTTCCCAAGGTGGACGAATGAAAGGGGGCGGAAGAAAGATTCGTCAGTCAAGAGAGAGAGAGAGAGTCACCCTCTGGCCTCCCTTTTCCCTTTTCATTTCACGCGGTAGCCTGCGGACAAGAAGGGAAGGTCGAGACCTTGAGCGTCGAGACGCGTCGCGAATCTTCGACTAGGGACACCAGACGCGCCATTAATATGCTAATGAGCCGCGTTCATAGTTGTAATTTAGGCGAATGCGCGAGTAAATAACGACGTTACCGCTTCGGAGGATGGGGCGAACGGCGGAATGTCGCGAATTTATCGGCCTCAGGGAAATCTGTCACGGTTTGCCGTTCAAGTGAAGTGAAACGGTCCGTTTACGGTCAGACATACGAGGCTACGGTGGAATAGTACAGTGTGTAGCAAAAGTTCTCCGGTTCAGAGTTCAATTATTTATCGTGTCGATTTGTGCTTTCCTTTATTGTCTCTCTCGGGTATATTAATTTGAATCTATTTGTTTAAAATACGTCAGGTGTATTAATTTAAATATCGACAAACTATACGTGCTGCTATATTTACCATTCGGCTACGATACAGTGTATTATTCCCATTCACTGAAATACTGCATTTATTAATACTATTACAATTATACTATACTACACTACTTTCATTTTTTATGATACTATACTTACTATTCAACTACAGTACATTATACTATTTTTATAATCTAGCATTCCACATTTATTTACACCATTACAATTATACTAAACTTGCCATTCAACTATACTGCAGTATAGTATTTCCATTCGCTAAAACGCTACATTTGCTATTATTACAGTTACACTATACACTATTCTCACTCATTACATTACACTCACCATCACGGTTACCACTGTACTACATTTTCTTCAACAACATACTAAACTTACCACGTCACAACGAAACGAAAAAAAAAAAAAAAGAGAAAAACAGACGGAACGCTAAAAAATGAAGACACTTTAGCATTCATAACATCTGAACGATACACAGCCCTAGCACGAACATCAGGCCACGCATTACACGTGTATCGAGCTGGTATTCCCCACAAAAGACGAAGCCTCCTCTCTCGCGCGAGGCATTGCACATGCATACGAGATGAGCGCGCGGTAGCCTAGTGGCATATTATAAAACGCGCCAACGGCGTTTCCCTTCTCACCCCCGTCTGCGTGGGAATCGAAATCGTCGGTCAGAGCCAGGGCCTGCCTTTTCACCAACAGAACCAACATCCACGCTGAATGGTCTCCCACTCTCTCTCTCTCTCTCTCTCTCTATCCTTTTCCTGGGCAAACGACGAAGATTCGTTTCGGCTGTGAACTTGAGGAACAGGGACGTGAATAGAGGCTGACCGAGTGCCTTGGAAAATCGAACGCAAATAATCAGTTAAATGTGAAGTTTTTTTTCGGGCTCTTTTGAGGTTGTTTATTTGTTGAAAATTTGTGGGGATTCTTGTACGTTCTCCTTTCTTGAGTTTCGAAAATTATATGGCGGGGAAATTAGTGCATTTGTTTAATTTATATGAGGTGGAGGTGCAGGTGTTTGAAATTGCATATATTTGGAATCGAATACATTTGGAATTGCGTACATTTGGAATTGAATACATTTGGAATTGCGTACATTTTGAATTGAATACATTTTGGAATTGCGCGGATTTGGAATTGCGCGCATTTGGAATTGCGCACACTTGGAATTGCATATACATATTTGGAATTGCGCGTATTTTTGGGATTGAATACATTTTGGAATTGCGTACCCTTGGAATTGCGTATATTTGGAATTCCATTCATTTTGGAATTGTATAAATTTTCTAAGAATGCAGACAAGTTAGAAATTCGTCAATATTTATGCGAAACCGCGAAGCTTAATTAATCGTGCTTCGTGAAAACCCACAAATTCATGAATTCCAGAAATCATGAAATCGCCTACTTGTCAGTTGTACTACGATTTATCAGGCACCCTGTATTGAAGACCCGACGTCAAGTCCCGGGTGGTTCGTGCGTCAGCGACGATTTCGGATGTTGACGGAGCCGGATAAATGCGACGACGATCCAGCCCCGTGGATTTATCCGGGCATTTATATTAATGTCGAATAATACTGCTCGTGGAAAGAAGCGGCCGCATCAATATTCACCCAGCCTGATGCTTCGTCGACGTATCGAACGACGCTGAAAACAGCGGGATTTGCGACACAGGGTGGCTAGATCAGCTCTTGAGAAATTTATGCTGTTTCAGGGACACGTTGGAATCATTTTAAGGTGGAACTTTTTGGGAGTAATAAGATAGAATAAAGTTCAACATTTTTTTTTTAACGAATCTACAGTTGTCATACGTGGATGAGGAAAAAATTTTATATCGTGGAAAGTTTTTAGAAAAACATTTATTGTTTGAATTATTAAAGGACTTTTGTTGAATTTTTAAATAATTAATGGAATTTTGTAGTGAACGAAGGTGAAGCTTAGTATATGCAAAGTTTTCGCATTAAAAATTAAACTACTGAACGCTTTTGAGAAACTATATTTTTTAAAAATTGTTGTTTAGCTATTGACACTTTAAAATGAACATTTAATTTGTCCAATTTATACAGAAATTGATATATAACTTAAGTAACTTATCGAAAATCCAGTTGCAATGGTTTGATATTGGGGAAATAAGTAGAATAGATCTGTGCTTGGGCAGACGAGCGGAATGAAGTCATACTTGGCTGGATAAATACAACAGGAGAGAATTCAGTGAAGTAGTATAAGGCGAGGCTTGGTCAGACAGTCGTTGAAAGACAATCTTCGATAAAACCCTTTGTCAAGTGGACCGTGAATAGCCGGAAAACTAAATAAACCGATCTTCGATAATCAACGGTCCCTATTTTTACGTGCAACGTGACAATCTCAAACTCACTTCAAAAACTCAATCTTAATCTCAAAGACATCTCGGACACTCAATCGTAATCGCAATCTCAACTTAAATATTTAACTTTAATCACAAACTCACTTCAAATACTCAATCTTATTAACAAACTCACTTCAGAAACCCAATCTAAATTTCAAGCTCAACTTAAATATTCAATCTCAATCTCAAACTCACTTCAAAAACTCAAGCTTAGACTCCAACTCATGTCAAAAACTCAATCTCTTCCTCAAACACACCCTTGATCTCAAACTCATCTCAGAAACTCGATATTAATCACAAGTTTACTTCGAAAACTCAATCTTAATCTCTAACTCATTTCAAAAACTCAATCTTAATCCGAAATTCATTTCAAAAACTCAATCTTTACCTCAAACACACCCTTGATCTCAAACTCATCTCAGAAATTCGATATTAATCACAAGTTTACTTCGAAAACTCAATCTCAATCCCAAACTCATCTCAAAGACTGTCTCTCAATCTCAAACTCACCTGAAAAACTCACTTTCAATCTCCAACTCATCTCAAAGACTCACTCTCAATCCCGAACTCACCTGAAAAACTCACTTTCAATCTCCAACTCATCTCAAAGACACAATCTTAATCCCAAACTCCTCTCGAAAACTCAATCTCAATCCCAAACTCATCTCAAAGACTGTCTCTCAATCTCAAACTCACCTGAAAAACTCACTTTCAATCTCCAACTCATCTCAAAGACTCAATCTTAATCCCAAACTCGTCTCGAAGACTCACTCTCAATCCCAAACTTATGTCAAAGACTCACTCTCAATCCCAAACTCGTCTCAAAGACTCACTCTCAATTCCAAACTCACCTGAAAAACTCACTTTCAATCTCCAACTCATCTCAAAGACTCACTCTCAATCCCGAACTCACCTGAAAAACTCACTTTCAATCTCCAACTCATCTCAAAGACACAATCTTAATCCCAAACTCCTCTCGAAAACTCAATCTCAATCCCAAACTCATCTCAAAGACTGTCTCTCAATCTCAAACTCACCTGAAAAACTCACTTTCAATCTCCAACTCATCTCAAAGGCTCAATCTTAATCCTAAACTCGTCCTCAAAGACTCACTCTCAATCCCAAACTCACCTGAAAAACTCACTCTCAATCTCCAACTCATCTCAAAGACTCAATCTTAATCCCAAACTCCTCTCGAAAACTCAATCTCAATCCCAAACTCATCTCAAAGACTGTCTCTCAATCCCAAACTCACCTGAAAAACTCACTTTCAATCTCCAACTCATCTCAAAGACTCAATCTTAACCCCAAACTCGTCTCGAGGACTCAGTCTCAATCCCAAACTCGTCTCAAAGACTCACTCTCAATTCCAAACTCACCTGAAAAACTCACTTTCAATCTCCAACTCATCTCAAAGACTCAATCTTAATCCCAAACTCGTCTCGAAGACTCACTCTCAATCCCAAACTCGTCTCAAAGACTCACTTTCAATCCCAAACTCACCTGAAAAACTCACTCTCAATCCCAAACCCGTCTCAAAGCCTCAGTTCACAATTCATTCGCGAATCAAAGGCCGAACCGTAGAAAACCCCGTCGGACCGGAAAACCTCGGTATATCCAGTTGCAAGAACACGGCAGAACACGGAATATTCGAAATTAGAGGAAACGTCAACGGTATTACGACGGCTGGCCAGCGTTTAATTTAACAGAAACTGCTAATAAGGTCTGTCGTGGCGCATCCCTGAAACAATTTGTTCAAAGCTCTTCCACGCACGCTTACGTGAACACACACACACACAGACACACACGAGCAGCGGAAAAGCTAATTAATAGTAGGAATGCTTTCACAGCGCTGTGAACTTGCCGAGAGGCCTTTGTCATATGTGTCTACGTGTCAGTGAAACGAGGAAGAAGAAGAAGAGAGAGGCACCATACGTACCACCGCGCGTTTACATATTTCGACGTTATAGAAATAGACGTCTTTCGGGCCTCCATTGTTTCACCGTTCCGATGAAAATGCATCCTTTGCGCCCTGACCACGTCGGATTTCTCAGTTGAAAATACGCCTTGATCGTTGAACACAAGAGCCTGTCTGTACAGCGTTTCAAACTGGCCTTCTTCGCGGTGGTCTGAGCTCTAATATGTGTGTTTGTGTGTGTGTGTGCTCGCTCTATTTTCAGAAGTACGTTTCGGCACGTACATGCTTGAATTATTGTGCTCGGTTTTGATAATTTCTGGCCTCTGTTTAGGGCAGTTTTCAAGCTGAAATTCTCGAGTAAGATCAGTGTTTGCCGGCTCCTGTTTTATTTCTGGATTTTGTTTCCGCGGTGTTTGCTTTGTGTATTCGGTGTTTGCTTTCGTCCAGCTTGTTTGTTTTATAGTATACACAGGATGTGTATGGTTTTTTGTCCACGGTACTATTCGGATTGCTGATTGTTTAATTGGTTGGCGAGTTTGTTGGACTCTCCCTTGCTTGTGGAATTTATTCTGATGATACTTTTTTTTTTTTTTTTTTTTTTTTTTTATGGGATCTTTGGTTTGGTTCTGGTATTTAGCTTGCGCCGTGTTAGAGGATTTTATGGAGGATTCGAGTGGATGGTGGAATTATTGATTTCTGGGTTAATTGGAGAATTCTTAGCTCGATACTGGGAAGAATTAATTAATTGCGCTGAAGTTGTCTCGAGTAATCTGTATACCAGAATTCTATGGTCAGTACTGATTTTCAGTACGCAAAGTAGTCGCTAATAATTTGTTCAGAAAATCACCAATTCGTTACAAACTAAAAATTCATAAAAAAAAAAATGTATTTTTCATTTCTTCATCTTCGATAAAAGTTTACACTCTCTAGAATCCCATATTAAATACAAATTTTCAACACACAAAGCAATCGTTAATAATAAATTTAAAATATCATCGGTTCATAAAGTATTAAATATTCGAAGATAAATTCATTTTTCATTCCTTCAACTCCAATAAAAAGAAGTAAATTATCTCTTCTAATCCATACTCCACAATTCCATATTTAATACACGAAATAAATACTAATAATTTATTTAAAAAATCACCAATTCATAAAATATAGAAATTTCAAAAATAATGAATTTTTCATTTCTTCATCTTCGATAAAAGTTTACACACTCTAGAATCCCATATTAAATACAAATTTTCAAAACACAAAATAATTCCTAATAATATATCTTTAAAAAACCTAAATTCATCAAATATTCCAAAATTTTCAATAAAAGGAAATAAATTCTTTCTTCCGATTCTCCCGAGTGAAATTCGCAGAAATTTGTTCTGTACACCAGAACAACAAAGGGTGGCGTTCTGCAAGCCTAATCTCGAGACACGATCGACATAGGGGTGAAAAACGCGCGTGTGGGTCGAGCTCACAGGAATGGAATCACGGATTTCCACGGATAACGATCTGTCCGCGGACATTTTTTCCATTTTTTTTTTAGCCCAGCTTTCATTTCCGGCCGAATGATTCCCGAGGCCCTCGATGAATCGACTCGCGATTTCGACGCGTAATCCGCGCAAAAGGACACAGGAAGGATTATTACGGGGAAACGTGTTCGATTTCTTTTTTTTTTTTTTTGTTTTCAGTGACGGCAAGCGATCGTATGCTTGAATGGCGTTTCTTTTTTCGAATGTTTCATTCATGGTATCTTCGAGAA
>NW_017100510.1:973296-987914 GCF_001263275.1 Habropoda laboriosa | reverse complement strand
CCAATATTATTTCTATTTGTTCCACAAATTTTTCCAAAATATTACATCCGTTTCGTCGAACATTATTTATTTGGCGTAAAAAACTGAACATTTTTATTTGCAAAGTGAAGAGTATCGTTTGCTTTCTAGCGTAAAATAACAATTGAGGAATCCGTGTTTTGTATCCATCTACAGAATCACGTTACGAAACAATCATTTCTCACAGAGTCTCGCCAGCCGTCGTCGAAGCTTGCGAATTTCCTCAAATTTTCCGCGCGACGTTCGAAGTTGAAGCTAAACGGTGCTCGGATTCGAATGAAACGGTCGATTAAACAAAACCCGGCTCCAATCGACCATTTTAATCGCGTGACAACGAACCATCTTTCGCAGTCAATTGCAGAATAAAAAGGGACAAAGGGTGGAGGGTATCTGTCGGGTACAATTACGATCGACGATTTTCCGCTGAACGAGAGGGAGTCGAGTGGAACAAAAAGAAGGAAAGAAAGAGAAGGGGGGGAAATGATAGAAAGTGGTAACGAAGGAAGGACAAAAGCTCTGGACACGTAGACGAAAATGGCGTGACTTAATTCGTTGAACGCAGTCTCGTGTGAATTCGCATTTCCGCGATCCTCGTCCACCGTTCCTCCCCTGTCCCTCTTTTATGCACCCCGTTTCCGGTTGTCGCGTGAACGAAATCGTGACGGAGTGGTCTTCAGAAGTTTCCCACGGACTGCGAAATTTCGAAAATCAGATTACCTTTTTAAACATTTGTGAAACATGAGATATGTAAATGTTGCATATGGAAATGTGGAAATATTACGTTGCCGGAGCTGTCGGGGAATTGTCTGGAATTGTGAATTCTTTTTGTGACAAATAGTCGATGGAATTTTGTCAATAGCGTGGAGGATGTTTTCTGAGATGTTTCTTGTGTTTTCAAGTATTATTAGGAAATATGGTATTTGTGAAATAATTGGTGAAGTAGGATAAAGGAGAAGTGAAAAGCAACGTAGCTTTTTTGATCATTTCTTTTGAAATAATAAATTGAATTCAGTGTTCGGTGTTCGAAGGTGAACAGTCAAGTAATTTCAATTCTTTTTGTGGTACCTAGGTTGCAATGCACAGTGTTGTTGAACTTTTGCATTAGAAAGTAAGCTTCTTCGTGAACATTTCAAGTAAAAAATTGTAGCTTAACATTCAAGTAATTTCAATTCTTTTTCTGATAGTTAGCTTGCAATGCACAGTATTCCTGATACTTTAACATTGAAAAGTAAGCTTCTTTGTGGAAATTCAAGTAAAAAATTCAACGTAGCTTTTTTGATCATTTCTTTTGAAATAATAAATTGAATTCAGTGTTCGGTGTTCGAAGGTGAACAGTCAAGTAATTTCAATTCTTTTTGTGGTACCTAGGTTGCAATGCACAGTGTTGTTGAACTTTTGCATTAGAAAGTAAGCTTCTTCGTGAACATTTCAAGTAAAAAATTGTAGCTTAACATTCAAGTAATTTCAATTCTTTTTCTGATAGTCAGCTTGCAATGCACAGTATTCCTGATACTTTAACGTTGAAAAGCAAGCTTCTTTGAGAAATTTCAAGTAAAAAGTTCAAGCGTGAACATTCAAGTAATTTCAATTCCTTCTGTCATACTTACCTTGCAATGCACAGTGTTTCTGAACATTTTACACTAAAAAGTAAGCTTCTCCGAGGACATATGAAGTGAAAAATTGAATAGCAAAGTTCAATGTTCAACTCTGAACATTCAAGTAATTTCAATTCCTTCTGTGCTATTTAGTTTGCAATGTACAGTGTCTTGAACAGTTTACACTAAAAGCTAAGCTTCGTCGAGAACATTTAAGTAAAAAATTGAACTTCAAAGTTCAATGTTCAAGCATGAACATTCAAGTAATTTCAATTCCTTCTCTGATACTTAACTTGCAATGCACAGTATTCCTGATACTTTAACGTTGAAAAGCAAGCTTCTTTGAGAAATTTCAAGTAAAAAGTTCAAGCGTGAACATTCAAGTAATTTCAATTCCTTCTGTCATACTTACCTTGCAATGCACAGTGTTTCTGAACATTTTACACTAAAAAGTAAGCTTCTCCGAGGACATATGAAGTGAAAAATTGAATAGCAAAGTTCAATGTTCAACCCTCACATTCAAATAATTTCAATTCTTCAACATTCGAACCCTGAACTTGCATTCAACAATACACATCTGAAATCTAAAACAGCAATCTCATCACAAATGTAACTCGAGCATTTCAAATACGAACAAAGTTCAATGTTCAAGCATGAACATTCAAGTAATTTCAATTCCTTCTCTGATACTTAACTTGCAATGCTCAGTATTCCTGATACTTTAACGTTGAAAAGCAAGCTTCTTTGAAAAAATTCAAGTAAAAAGTTCAAGCGTGAACATTCAAGTAATTTCAATTCCTTCTGTCATACTTACCTTGCAATGCACAGTGTTTCTGAACATTTTACATTAAAAAGTAAGCTTCTCAGAGGACATATGAAGTGAAAAATTGAATAGCAAAGTTCAATGTTCAACTCTGAACATTCAAGTAATTTCAATTCCTTCCGTGCTATTTAGTTTGCAATGTACAGTGTCTTGAACAGTTTACACTAAAAGCTAAGCTTCGTCGAGAACATTTAAGTAAAAAATTGAACGTCAAAGTTCAATGTTCAAGCATGAACATTCAAGTAATTTCAATTCCTTCTCTGATACTTAACTTGCAATGCACAGTATTCCTGATACTTTAACGTTGAAAAGCAAGCTTCTTTGAGAAATTTCAAGTAAAAAGTTCAAGCGTGAACATTCAAGTAATTTCAATTCCTTCTGTCATACTTACCTTGCAATGCACAGTGTTTCTGAACATTTTACACTAAAAAGTAAGCTTCTCCGAGGACATATGAAGTGAAAAATTGAATAGCAAAGTTCAATGTTCAACCCTCACATTCAAATAATTTCAATTCTTCAACATTCGAACCCTGAACTTGCATTCAACAATACACATCTGAAATCTAAAACAGCAATCTCATCACAAATGTAACTCGAGCATTTCAAATACGAATCAACATCACAAAATTACCCGAACCATTCACCAACACCTCTAAAACACTTCAACGACCTCGACACACATTCGAAACTTATCGCAAACTCACTTCCACACTTCGACAAGCTTCTAATACCTTCGAACTCCCTTCTTCTTCCAGATACCGCCGCACGCGACTCGACGACGTGGTCCACCGCTGAAACAATCCAGGAAGACCCGAGAATCTTCTCAAAATAATGCGAGCGAAGCGCATCGAGGAGGAGACGCGCTTCAGATTGCTGAGGTACACGCACCGCGCCAAGTGTCGGAAGATCATTTAGTCGATCCTGCGATCAAAAATTCACTCGCGCTCCAAACCGCTCGTCTCACCTGGCTGTGATTTTTCACGACGTTCCCCGATTTAAACGAGGAAGAAGACAACCTGCAGCTGGCTCTGTTCGGGGATCGAGGGACCGGAAATCGAGCCTCGAGACACGGAAGAACGCGCTCCTGATTGTAAACGCAGCGGCTATCGATCGTTCCGCGGGGAACGCCACCCAATAGGAGTCGTTCTTCAGGACTCTGCCTCGAGGAACACCTGACTGTGCCGTGGACGCTGGATTTTCGCGCAGAACCTTGAAAATCTCCGGAGAATTCCCGCGGAAAAGTACCGAATCGCTGTGCTCTCACAGGTATCCCTCTTCTCGAGTAATTTCAAAGGACCGACTGGGAAAAACAAAGCTACAACAATTTTGAAAAATTCTGAAGAGGTAGGAAAGAAACTTAGCTGTGTCTTGGATGTTGAATTTTAGCACAGAGGGTTGAAAATTTTCCGGAAAAATTGGATCGTGTTGAGAACTGCGAAAGGTGGAATTGCAGAAAATTTGGAGAATCCTTGAAGGAGCAGGACGAGGTTATTGTTTCTGCTGAGGGAAGCATTGAATGGGAACGATCTGTGAATTAATGTAAGAAGCATCGAGGAAATGGTGAATGTAAATGGTGGAAAAACGGTTGAAGGAAGTTGAGACGTTGCCGGTGAATTGTTTGAATTGTTTCGAAAAAGGGGAGGAAGTTCGAAGGTGGGAAGAAGCCTTAATCGTCCTGGGTAACGTTCGACAAATAAAAGTGCGCAGAAAGTAGCTGGAATTC
Source organism: Habropoda laboriosa (assembly GCF_001263275.1). Lineage (NCBI taxonomy): Eukaryota > Metazoa > Arthropoda > Insecta > Hymenoptera > Apidae > Habropoda > Habropoda laboriosa. The sequence continues at coordinate 983,755 of NW_017100510.1, read as the reverse complement.
GTTAAGTTCTGATCTATTTAAAAGAGAAACAGTAGGGAAAAGTCGAGAATCTCGCGAATAGTTAACGAAGGAAGCTTAAAAAGTTGAAGCAGAAATTGAAGTAAAGGGAATAAACGCGACACTGGGTGGAAGCTTGGTGATATTTTAAAGAAGTTCGTTAAGTAACGCGAGATTGAAGTGAAGAAGAAGAAGAAGGAAGCGAAACGTTTGCGGACTTGATTTAAATATCAGAGAGAAGGAAGCGAGGAGTGTCTCGATTGGAAAAGGTGGAATTTTACAGTTTTACAAAATTTATCGAACGCTCTTTCGCCGAGCTGTCCGGAGAATTGGAAAGTTCTTCGGCGTATCGCGGGAGTTTCCCTTCGGGAAATACGCGGAAAATTCGGCCGGGAAGCCGTGAAATTCGCGGAAAAACCGGTGGCAGCGTGACAAATTCAGCGAAACACGGTCTCCAAGTGGCGGAACAATATCCAGAAGCGCTCCGTTCTGTGCCCGGCAAGAAACGCGATCGAAATTCCGGTAAACCGCGTGGAGAAAAACAGCGTGGCGCAGGATGTCGACGGAAACGTTGATTTTCCAGCGAAGTTCCAGGAAAATTGGTGAAACAATAGTGCAGAAAAATTGAGAAACAAAGTCGAAAAGTGGTGAAACAAACTTTTATCTAATTCGACAATTACTCTTACCAAAATTTTCGCATTTTCAAGTGTTCCGCATTCGTGGAAATCGCTTCTAACAGAGAAAGTGCGAGAAAATATCGATAAACTGCTGTGAAAAATTTCTGAAATTATCGAGTGTTTCTCTGCTTGGCGGCAAAAGTATTCTGAGAAAGTGAGTGTCAGTTTTGGGAAAGGAAAACCAGAAGGAAAACTTGCAAGAGAAACTGTAGGAGCTTGAAATATTCTCAGACACGCGAGAAGAGCATCGAGAACCGCAGTGAAATCACTCGAAATAGAATATTAATAAATCCGGGGAGCAATGTGAATCGGGGACCGAGTGAAACACGAAGATGAAACGAAATGGATTACCGAGAGAGCAACGTCAGCTGGTAGAGACGATTTCCTCGATGCGGTGAAATCGTGACGCGCCGGTAGAAAATTCGTGTACCACGGGGAGAAGACGCGCGATGAACGAGCCTGTGCACCGTGTAAACCGGAAGTGGACGTCTGTCTGGTCTATAAAGGAGAATTCCAACGATTAGCTCGAGTGAATTTCCGTCGAGACGTTGAAATTCGATTGGAACCGCGGCTAAACTCGGTTCAACGTTGAAAGAGGAGACAACCGTCACTCTTGACCGGAAGTAGCCGGTGAAACAACCTTGTTCGAAGGAGAAATCGCGCAGCTAACGTAGGATATCGATCCTTCGTTCTTTCCCAAACTAACTAAAGCAGGAAAATAAGTAGATTCTCTCGCACAAGTGTGCTTGTGTGTGTTCAAAGTGAACAGTGAGAATCGAAGAACCTAACTGAATAAGACAGTGCTGGTGTTTGTTAATTAAAAGAAGACAAAAGGTATTACAGGGTGAATAAAGTAGACAGAGTGTAAGAAAAAAGGGTTGGAATTCGAAGGAGTTTGAAACTGTGAACGAACAATTTCAGCTAGAGAAATATTCCGGGAAGTTTGCTGTCGGTTGGGAAAGGTTTATCCAGCGGAGAAAGAGCGTGTCCATTAGAGGAATTGTTGGCTGGTTGAAAGAAACGGTGTAATTAAATTGATCGATCCGAGCTAATCCCTGAGCCATTCGCAGCCTTTGGACAAGAATGTTGCCGGGCGAAATTAGCCGAATGGCGGAACGGAACGAGGCGAGACAATAGGGAAAATCGGACGTTGTTGAGGAACTGTGCGGTGCAGTTTGGCTGTGAAGAGGGTCGAGACACACGGTTCAAGGGAAGTTCGAGCCTCTGTCACCGAGGATGGCATCTGTTGCGAGCAAACGGTGAATCCTGAGGAGGGTAACAGTTTAGGTTACTTCAGAGAGAAAGTCCAAGTATTTGTTAAGAGTTGAATAGCGAGGAAACTTGTACATTTGATAGAAACGAATTGAAAATGTTAGCTTGGTTCGGGGAGGGAGAGGAATTCGCTGGACAGAGCAAATTTGTCGGTGAGAAAACTGTTGAAACGTGTAGAAAAGAGTGAGGAAGTTTGGAACCAAAAAGAATAGACTCGTACCAAAGAGAAAGAGGATATTGTTATATAGAAGACACCTGAAAGTCAGGAAACTCGAGGAGAAATAGAGAATCTATTCAGTTAACCCTTTGACCAAATCTGAGCAATTTTTCTTGACTTTTGTTTGACAGTTGAGTTTGGTTACTTAAATTCTTCAGAGCCGTCGATAATTGGTTAGCAGTTAACCCTTTGACAAGACCTGAGAATTAAATCTCCCAAATAAGAAGAGAAGGAAAATAAAACATTCCATTGAATTCAGTTACCTAAAATTATTATCCAAATTATTGAAAAGTTTCAAGGGTTGACAGATTCGAGTCAGACACCAAAGGGTTAAGAGGTTAAGAGTTTCCAGCGAGTGACCAAAGGGTTGAAAGGTTAAGAGTTTCCAGCGAGGCAGTAAAGGGTTGAAGGATAGAGAAAAAGGAAACGAGAAGATTGTAGAAGGAAGAAAAGTCGCGTCGAAGAAATTGGTGACAGAGCGAAGGTGGAATAAAATTGGTGTAAATTGATGAAAGATGATAGTTCTCCAGTGCGACCGATGATCAGAACGTTGATCGATCGATCGATAGTCGCGTCGTAATGGAGGTCCAGGTGCAGGAGGTGGATTGTACGAGTACAGTGGTTCGTGGGTCGTGGTACGGGGCTTTGTTCAGCCGGAAGTGGTCCGAGGTGGTTCGAGAGGACGCGGCGCGACAGCTTGCCAACTAAAATGCGAGAGCTGAACGCGACCGCATGCGCTGCCCTGTACGAGCGCGTCGAGTGGTACGACCCGTGGATCCTGGTTACCCTGATTGTGCTCGCGATCGTGAACGTAATGGTGGTACTGGGCAACGTGCTTGTGATACTTGCTGTCTATCATACGAGCAAGCTGCGAAACGTCACGAATATGTTCATCGTTAGCCTGGCCGTCGCCGATTTGATGGTTGGACTCGCGGTGCTGCCTTTTAGCGCCACGTGGGAGGTCTTCAAGGTGAGTTGATCGGACAGTTTCTTGCTTTTTGGGGGGTTTTGAGGGAGATGGGTGCGATTGGGAAGCTCAGTTTCTTTGATTGTGAGTAAGACGAACTGACTACTCTTAGCTTTTTTATTTTGAGTGGGAGGATTGTGATTGGAAGCTTAGTTTTTTGTGATTGCGAGTAAGGTGAGTTGACTACTATTAACTTCTCTATTTTGTGAGGTACTTTCAAGGAAAAGATTGTGATTGGAAACATAATTCTTGTTATTGTGAGTAAAATGAGCTGACTACTGTTAATTTCTCTATTTTTTTAGGTACTTTGAGGGGTAGATTGTGATTGGAAGCTTAGTTTCTGTGATTGTGAGTAAGACGAACTGACTACTCTTAGCTTCTTTATTTTGAGGGGGAGGATTGTGATTGGGAACTTAATTTCTTTGATTGTGAGTAAGACAAGTTGGCTACTCTTAATTTCTCTATTTTGTGGGGTATTTTGACGGGGAATATTGTGATTGTAAACACAATTCCTGTGATTGTGAGTAAGATGAACGGAGTACTATTAATTTCTCTATTTTTTTAGGTATTTTGAGGGGTAGATTGTGATGGGGAACTTAGTTTCTGTGATTGTGAGTAAGACGAACTGACTACTCTTAGCTTCTTTTTTTTTGAGGGGGAGGATTGTGATTGGGAACTTAGTTTTTGTGACTGTGAGTAAGATGAGTTGACTACTCTTAACTACTTTATTTTGTGAGATACTTTCTGAGAGAAGAATAGGTTTAGAAGTTTAGATTTTGAGGTTGAGTGTAGAGTGAGTTGATAACACACCTTAAAGCTTCTTATTTTTCTATCTTTGTTTCTATTCTGATGATAAACAGACATTTTGGAGAAGGTTTGTTTTGAGGAACAAGGTTCTATTTGGAAGATTAGTTTCTTTGATTGTGAGTAAGATGAACTGACTACTCTTAACTTTTTTATTTTGAGGGAGGAGGATTGTGATTGGAAGCTTAGTTTTTGTGACTGTGAGCAAGATGAGCTGACTACTGTCAGCTTCTATATTTTCTGAGATACTTTGAGTGAGAGGGATAAGTTTAGAAACTTAGTTTCTGTGATTGAGGGTAGAGTGAGTTGATAACAAATCTTAAATCTTCTCATTTTTCTATTCTTTTCTTATTCTGACAATGACGAGTTAGTTTAAGGAAGAAACTCTACGTAGAAGTGTCATTTTTGTGATCGAAGAGGAGGATAAAATAAAATTCTTCAAGATGTCCCTTAACTCTTGTACATTTCTATTTCGCTAATGCCAGGGATTTCAAAAAACTAGCTTTTCAAAGTGGAAATTCCTGTAAATCAACAGTACAATTGAACAAACCAGCAAGTTCGATTAAACGAAATGAAATTAAATTGGGCTAGTCGAATCAGTCCGATATTCCCATTTAAATAATTCCCATCGATTAATAGCACATATAGAACCCCCGACAAATTCGATTACGTCAAAACGCCGAACAAAACAGAGAAAATAAAATTCGTCATTTTATAAAGCTCGACAAAGGGATACGTTTCGAAAGAATATAAAAATTTCATTAGAAAAACACAAAAAATACAGAAAAAACAGACACAGTGCGCATACGCTACAGAACGAATTATAACCGTGTAGCCAGTAAACCCTCGAAACTCAATCTTTTTCGCCGGGAAAAATTGTGGAGAACCCGGTTGGCAGCTATCTGGTACGCGACCGCGAGGCAATATCACGCTCTATACCCCAAAATTAAAAAAGCTCCGCCGTGGAAAAGGGAGCCAGACCCTTCAAAGCAAATCTAACACCGGAAACATCGGCCCCTGATCGACGATTTTTCATCGTTCACCAGAGCTGCTCTCAGTTCCGCGTCGTCCTTTGATCTCTCGCCCATTCGATGATACTTTCTCGCCGATCGATCATCTCTTCTCTTTCTTCTCTTTTTTCACTTGCTTCTTTTTTTTTTTGCTACCCTCTTTCTCTATTTCCTTTTATCCGCGAATATGTGGCAAGGAGGCGAATCGAGCGGTGCCAAATCGTGGCGAAACGACGATGAGTTGGCGAGTTCCTCTATGGAAGGATTTTTGACTTTGGAGCGCCTCTTTGGTGTCGCGAAATTCGCAACTCTGCGACGAGCGGAATGTCTCTGAGTGCATTTGTTGAACGTTTTTTTCAATTCTCCTGCTTCCTTTTTGCGAGTTTTTCGAAGATTTAGTGAGAAAAGCTGGGTTTTCTCGAATTTTGGGAATTAAATGTTGAAATTTCTAATTTTGGAATCGTGGAATTGTGGAAATTAAATGCTGAAGTTTCGAATTTTGGCATATTGTAACTTTGGAAATTAAATGTTGTTGTTTAGAATTTGGGAACTTTGTAACTTTGGAAATTAAATGTTGAAACTTTGAATTTTGAAATTTTGGAAATTAAATGCTGGAGTTTAGAATTTTGGAATTTTGAAACTTTGGAAATTAAACGTTGAAATTCAGAATTTGGGAACTTTGTAACTTTGGAAATTAAATGTCGAAGCTTTGGAAATTAAATGCTGAAACTTCGAATTTTGGAAATTTTAAATCTTTGAAAATTAAATATTGTGATTTTGAATTTTACAACTTTGTAACTTTGAAAATTAAATGTTGAAATTTAGAATTTTCGAGTTTTGTAACTTTGGAAATTAAATGTTGAAACTTCGAATTTTTGAAATTAAACGTTGAAATTTGGAATTGCGAAATTTTGGTAATTAAATGTTAAAATACAATTCTTGAAATTTTGGAAATTAAAGGCAACAGATGCTTTCAAGAAGTTTCTTAGTCACATCAAAATGAAAATTAGAGAATTGGTTGGTTTGAACACTAATTTCTTAAGAATAATATTATACACACAAGAAGGAACATTGATAATTCACTGAACGTAAGTTTCAGTACAAAATTAGCATATTTTGTGGAGGTTAAGTAGAACAGACGTTCGACGAAGTTTCCATCTTATCTCTCGGAGAAGATTGGACCTTTTTCGACATTTATTTTCGGATCAGAAAATTGACCATCTCTCATATTTCTGTAATATTTTCTGGGAAAAATACCCCTCCTGATAGAAGTTTTAATAAAAGTTCACGTACTTGTGGAAATAATCTGGACGAAATTTCCGTACGATTTAATTTCGGATCACATTTACTCTCGTTTATTCCAGTTTAATCAAGCAACAGAGTCTACTTTAATACCGTTTTTCCCTTGAGGAAAAAAATCGCCAAGCCACGTCTATATATTCGAAACTTTTAAATTCCCCAAATTGTTGGAAGGTTTAATTTCAAATATTCCCAAGGGTCGATTTAATTTCAATTAAAATACAAAATAAACACGAAAACGGATTATTATCCACCTACGCGAAATACTTGGCGAAAAGAGGAGCTGTAGTTTAAAACTGCTTGTACATTTTTTCATCCTCACGTGAGTTGGAAGGATTAATTTCAAATTTTCAGATGGCTCGATTTAATCTCAATTAGAAAAACAAAATTAGAACAAAAACAGGTTATTGTCGATCTGCACAAATTATTATACTTTACGAGAAAAAGTAGAAAGGTACCTTCTTCATCTTCAAATTTTCTCTGAAGTTTACTATAATTAACAGGCAGCAAATAATAAAAAGAAATTAACACAAAGTCAGAGTATTATTAACATACATAAAATACTTTTCAAAAGAAGAAACCATAATTTAAAACAACCTGTTCCTTTTTTCCCCTCAAATTTCCTATGAAGTTTACTATAGTTAACAAACAGAACAAATAAAGAAGAAATTAGAATAAAATCAGGTTATTATCGACATACATAAAATACTTTGCAAAAAGGGAAATTATAATTTGAAACTACCTGTTCCTTTTCTTCATCCTCGCACTTTTTTGTAGAGTTTACTATGTTTAACAAACACAGAAAATAATTTTAAAAATTCGAATAAAATCAGAGTACTATTGACATACATAAAATACTTTGCAAAAGAAGAAACCATAATTTAAAACAACCTGTTCCTTTTTTCCCCTCAAATTTCCTATGAAGTTTACTATAGTTAACAAACAGAACAAATAAAGAAGAAATTATTCCCCCTCAAATTTTCTATAGATTTTCCTATAGTTGATAAACACAGCGAATAAAAAAAAATTAGAATAAAATCGGGTTATTATCGACGTACATAAAATACTGCGGGATTTTGTTAAATACTGTTGCGTTTACCACGCGACGCCGGAGCTGTTCACTTATAATCTGCTTCCTTTCTTCTCACCGCTGCTCCGATTCGTTCTCTTCCGGCTCGATGTTTCCCGTTTTTTTTTACACTCACACACCTCACACTCTTCTTCCTTTTCTCCACGCATGCATCCACACACACACACACACCGCGATCGGCTTGACAACCCATGTTATTGTCTAAACATAAACAAGTGTGCCATTCACACCACTCTCTCACATTCACTCTTTCATACCAAACCCCCCACAATACTTCGCAAAAAAAGAAACCATAATTCAAAACTACCTGCACACTTTTCCCCCTTAAATTTCCAATGGATTTCCCCTCAGTTAACGAACGCAACAAATACCAAAAAAAGAGGGAACACCCGCCACAAAGCGATCTTATATCATTTTCCACCCACATTCTCACACCGTTAATTAGAAACCGCCGTGTAAAAATGTCGAGGAAAAGTTTCCTACAGGAAAAACGAGGAGAAAAGAAGAACGGTTATTGTTGGCGAACCGTGGAGGAAAGTTCGGCAGAAAATATCTCCGGACAATTATCTCGGCCATTATAGCAGTCTGGCCGGGCCAGGTTGAGTATATTCAGCGCGGTATGATCGCAAGCCACGAAGAATTCGCGGCAAAAAGCGTGCGGGCGAAATAACCAGAGGAATACAGGGGTGGGTTAGGCGCAACAGTTTGCTGGCTTTCGTCCTTCGTTTCTTCCTGGCCTGGCCTCCTTCGTTCCAGCCAACGGAAGATGAACGTTTAGGGGAAAGGGACTTGGAAGATTGTTGCTTCTGGTATCCCGTTCTGGAAACGAGGAACGTGGACTTGCGTGGTTTATGGGTCGATTTTTCTTTGGGTAGATAGGTGTTAGAGCTTGTGGTTGATCTTTCGATCGTTCAAGCGTTGCCGGTTTCTGCACGTGTGTGCCGACTGTTCCGTCGGGTCTTCGTTGACCGGGTTTATGGCACGCTCGCACAAGAAGATTATTTTTGAGAACAAAGACGCTTCGTAGCTCCGCGAAAAAATAAGTCATTTCTTACAGAACAATGCCTTTAGAATTTCGACTTTTCCGCGTCCTCGATAACCGAAGACGTGTCATAAACCAGGTATTACTGAAGAGTCAATCCACACGCGCGTATAACGGCACTCTCGGCCGAGGGTTGACCTGGCGGGAATTTCCGACGCGTCACCGAAGGGCAGCGAAGATTCCACGCACCCGCAGGTAGGGCCCCACTCCTTCCAAGGAAAAGCGCGCTAAGGGCGCAATGGAAGGGTGGGTGACACTCAAGGGGCACGTTGATTGGTAATTTGTGCGTACAGTTGGGGCCACGATATAGCGAGGTCGTAAATGAAACTCTCAAGAATCGGCATCGATTGATGTTGCGGCACTCAAGGCCGTGTGTTGCAGTCTGTTTGAGGGTTCCAACAATAAACGAATGGTAGCATATGATTTGGTACTTCAAGTAGAAAATGGTATTTCGTTTACAAATGGAAAATATGTTAATATTAAGCTACACAATCTTTTTGCACTTTCTATCTGTATATAACACGAGTAGATAAACTAAGATGCTAAAGACATCAATAAGACCTTTACCTGTAACCGTACTTCGAAAAGCGGCTTCCCCCCGAGGGAGAAACCCTAATTTGTCCTAGCTGCATGCAGTTTTCAGTAAGTATATTAGAATCAGTTGACTTTCGCTGGATAGAAGAATTCTTCGTACGGTCCTGACAATGGTTTCAAATACTTGATCTGCTCGTATCTCTGTCAATTTTCGGGTCCCGGCAGCTAAAACATGTTTACTTTGACGTCTGACCGATTTTACGACCTCGCTATATCGTGGCCCCGACTATACCAGTATTGAACATTCACGTTTTCTCGAGAAATGCTAATGGGTCGTTTTGATTCGGTCGGTAGTTCTAGTGTCAAGTATTGTTTTAAGCATCTTTCCACGGTAATTTCTTGTGAAAATTTTCCTGAACGTGAAAATAACAAAAAGTGAATAATTAAATTATAATCTGGGTTAAAAGAAAAGTTAGGAGATAAATAAGAAAGAATATACTGACAGGTAGTGATCATCGCTTTTTTAAAAAGAGATAAAGAGAATTTTAAGGTAGCATCGTAAAATTGAGGATTCTCCGAACCGTTCGCTTCTAACTGGAAAAATTGTTAGGAATAAATGGTTGATGGAGGTTTTAGATGCAACATAGCGATGCAGTTTAATTTAGAAAAGTAGAAAAAGTTGTAAAGAAGAGTGATAAAAGGGAGCTGATGAAGTTAGTCTGAAATGGCTGCATTCAAGGGAGTGGCTATTTTTTCATAGGTTCATTACAACCTGTTACCTGTATATATTAATTAAAAATTTGGGTCAGGTCTGTATTGCACGATACTTTATTTGTAATCGTTAAAAATAGAAAATTTCCATTACCAGGAACACCAAATTAATATTTATTCTACCATAAATAAAGAGATAAAAAATTTCCTCCAAAAAAAGAAACCGTGTGCACGAAAAATTGTGAAAATTGTGAAAATTCACAGGGAATCTACTCAACTCGTTAATTTTAAAATACTACTCAATATTCTGAGTGAAAATTCACCCTCACTTGGAAAGTAGAAGTGTTCACTCTTCTTTTCTTTTATTTATCATAGATTGTAAGATAATGAAATAGCATAATTGAAACTGTATTGATCTAAAAATACAAAATTTTACGTTGAACGTTATGTAAATTACGTTACATGTTATTTTGGAAAATTCAATGGAAAAAGTTCGAAAATTTGCAACTCGAAACTTTGAAATTCGAGAAACTGTATGTCGAAGAATCACTATTGATTCAAAAATAAGGAAAACGTCTGTCAAGCGCTACACTCTTCAAAATTCCCTCTGATTCGACAAAAATCAAAGCTTCACGCATCAATCCCCAAAGAAAGATCGCGAATCTCTCTGCAAAGTGACAAAACAACCTGAAACATCGAGGAAGAAAGGAGGAAACGCAAGCGTCGCATGGAAACGCCCGCTTTCAAAAGCATCGAGCATTCTCGGAAGAACATTTCATGCCGTTCCAAGAGGCTCGAATAATCCTCAGGACGATTTTCCTCGCGCACGGAACGCTTTC
>NW_017100510.1:973034-973253 GCF_001263275.1 Habropoda laboriosa | reverse complement strand
TAAGAGCGAGCTAATGGCGAATTGGACGCGTGAAACTCGCGGGGGAAGATCGAGAACGGTGCTCGAAGGAGAGGAGAACCAAGCGGGAAAGTGGCGGGAAAATTACGGGAAGAGTTTCCATCCCTCTGAAACGGTCGCGCGTTTAAAGAGCCGCGGAACGTTTAAGCTAATTTCATGGTGAAATCACGCCGAGTTACGAACAGCTTTTGACACTTTTTT
>NW_017100510.1:945272-972856 GCF_001263275.1 Habropoda laboriosa | reverse complement strand
TGGTGGCATTATTGAAATTCTGAGGAATTAAAATTTATTCGGGGTAATTTTCGTGGCAATTTTCATTCAGAACTGAGAGACAAAAAATTTCAAAAAAGTAACCAATTCAACGTGTTCCATGACGAATTGAAAGGAATATTAAATATTATCCTTTCGTTGAGCTTGTGTAAATAAAAAATTCAGGAGGAAGCTTTGTAAATTGAAAAGTTGCTATTTATCGAGTCGGTGTTTTAACGAATTTTTGATCAGTATTTTAAATAGAACAGTGCGTAATGTAGGTTAGTATAACATTAATTAATACAAAAACTGTCAGTGTTTTCAATAAAACATTAGTAAACGTATTAATTTGACAGTATTTTAAATTGATAGTCTGCGTGTATAATAAAATATCCTAACCTAACCTAACTTAACCAAAAATTTAAATTTGACAGACTAGAAAAGAAATTAATAAACAAAATAATAAATGAATTATTCACATTGACCAAAATATTCATTTTCACTGACTATTTATCTAAAGAGAAATACTCATCTACCATTAACCCTACACGCACCTCGGGTGGAAATTCAGCCGTAGCCTCTTTCCAGATGCTGTACTATGCTTGATTTCTTTCTGGATGCCTTGGTGTATTTGAGATTCACAGATTTAACTAAGTTTCAATGGAACATACTGTAAAAGATTACTAATAACATTAAGCAAAATATAGAGCGACAATGAGTGAAATCTCACCCGAGGATCTCTTGCGTAACTATTTCTGAGGAACGTACGAGGGTTAATAAATGTAAGGGCTTTTGGTCTAAATAATATTTGTCAGCATTATTTAAACTAATTTTGAAAACTATATTTCTTCGTCAGTCTATCGTTGACGTCTCGTTCCTTTCTGGTCCGTCCTTATCAACTACACGCTTCCTAATTCGTTCTAATACAATCTGTTGCATTCTTATTTAACGCGTCCTATATACGTGCCTTGACGCCCCTCTCTTGCCTCCGGGAAACCCTGGCACAGGTTGGGGGTCCTTGCCTGACCCAGCCCTTAGCGCGTGGGGGTGTCAAGGCGTTTGGGACCTTTATTCGTTCTAATACAATCTGTTGCATTCTTATTTAACGCGTCCTTATATACGAGCCTTAACGCCCCTCTGTTGCCTCCGGGAAACCCTGGCACAGGTTGGGAGTCCTTGCCTGACCCAGCCCTTAGCGCGTGGGGGTGTTAAGGCATTTGGGACCTCTTGGTCTGCGGGTCATAGACCAGCGCGAGTCCCAACGCTTCCTCGACCATACTCTTGTGGTGACTGATCCGCCGGCGATCGGGTCCGACACGCGTGAGAGCGTGAGGCGCGTACCGGCGTGGCGTGAGCGAAAAGCGAAGCGTAGAAGAGGATCACCGTGGAGGTTTTAGTGAGTAAGAGTCTCACATTACCGCCTGATCCCCAGGAGGCGGTGTCTTTTAGAAGATTTCCTCCACGAAAAAAAAAAAAGGTTGGGGGTTTCCTCGGAGCAAGGTCCTCGTCGCGCGAGTCCTTACCTGACCCAGCCCTTAGCGCGTGGGGGTGTCAAGGCGTTTGGGACCTCTCGGTCTGCGGGTCATAGACCAGCGCGAGTCCCAACGCTTCCTCGACCATACTCTTGTGGTGACTGATCCGCCGGCGATCGGGTCCGACACGCGTGAGAGCGCGTGGCGCGTACTGGCGCGGCGTGAGCGAAAAGCGAAGCGTAGAAGAGGAACGCGAGCCCCGGAACGAGAAGGCAGTTGCGCTGAGCTGGCTATACGACAGGGTATATACTTTTTCCTAACGAATTGATCCCACAATCTTACATAAAAAACAATACTGACCAAATAAATAGAAGTGGAATTAAAATAGCGAACGTCACAGAAAATTCTATTTGTATTGAACAAAGAAACTGGAAAATAAAATTCACACTTTCGGTATACACAGGGACAGAAATTTCACAAGAAGAGTGATTAGCGCGCGGAGGTTTATTCGCAGATATTCCGGTGGTCGGTTTAATAACGGGCGCGCGTTATCGCCGTAGAGAGATAGAGAGAGAAAGAGGATTGATTAATCAAATGGAACAACGAGGCGAGGACAGAAGTCGAGGGTAATTCGAAACAGGTGGTTGCATTGGTTGAAAGCGTGTGCCGTCGCTCACGGCCCCTGTTGCACCTGCTGCGTGCACTCACGGGAACGCATTATGCGCAACGGCCAGTATATGAGGCTCCATCGACGTGTCAGCGAGCGTTCCCGTCTTAACGGAGGGTAATGCGCCGGGAAACGAGCGTCAGCCTGCTCGATTATGGCCGTTGAGTAATAGGATTTTGGGTCACTTGGATGACAACGATGGAAGGCGAATGGAATTGTTTTTTTTTTCAGGAGGTGATTTGGAGATGAAGGTTCTTTTGTGAGAAATTTGGAGGAATTAAATTTGAGGGGGTAATTCGGGGATGAAAATTCTGTGGGAGATTTGGGGAAATTGAGATGAATAATTGAGAGGAGGATGAGAGTTGTAATGAAATAGAATTGATTTCGTTTCTTGGAGATAATTTGGGTGTGATGATTCTTTGGGAAATTTGGGGTAACTGGGATCTGTAATTGTGAGGACGGGGAGGATGATTAAGGGGCAGTAAAATTGTTTTTTGAGGGATAATTTTGGGATTGAGATTCTATGGGAATTTTGAAGGGAAATTGGGAGGAATAATTGTAAGGAATATTAAAATGAGATAGAAGTAATTTTTTTAGAGGGATAATTTTGGGATAAAGATTCTATGAGAAATCTAAGGGAAAATTGGCATGAATAATCGTACAGAGGAGGAAGGGGGTTAAAATGAAATAGAATTAATTTTTTAAAGGTAATTTGGGAATGTAGGTACTATGGAAAATTGGAAAAAATTGGGATGAATGATTGTAAAGAGGAAAAAGAGGGTTAAAGTGAAATAGAATTAATTTTTTGGGGGATAATTTGGGAATAAAGATTCTGAGAAATTTGGGGTAGTTGGGATGAATAATTGCAAAGAGGAGAGGGATTAAAAAGAAGTAAAATTGTTTTTTGGAGGATAATTTTACAGTGACACTGGGATGAATAATTCTAAGAAGGCGAATGAAGATTCAAATTAACCTTAGTACAGCCTTTGGGTCTTTTTTGACCCGTCGCTTTCTAATTTTTTTAATAACTTTTGCTGTTAACGAATTTCTGTTCCCTTAACGCCATATTGAAAGCTTATTGTTTCTGTTCATATGGCGTTCTGGTAACAACAATTGTTACGCATAAGGTCTTTGGGTCTTTTTTGACCTAACGCCTTAAGTATAGGTGTGATGGAACGGGAGAACGCATTAGGGTTAATTAAAATTGCTTCTGAAGGATAATTTGGGGATGAAGAGTCCATGGGAAACAGGGTGAAAGTGAAAATTCCAAAAATCCTATACCAAAAAAAAAAAAACGCAAAAAGCGAACCACTCCTCTTCTTCGTTTCGAATTTAATTTTCCGGTCGGAGAGCCGAATGTTGGATAATCGCTGGATGTATGCCGTGGTTGTGGAAGCACGAGAACCCCCCCGTTCAATAACGCAAACACACGAATCCGAGAAGCTCGTCGCATTCCCCAGGCCGCGGAAACCCTGCGACTTTCTCGAATCAGCTTTGCACCAGGCACTGTTGGATGCACTGCTGGAGTATTGGTTTCGGTGTTCGAGAGGAGGCGAGGAGATTGAAACGTTGAATGGGGATGGATGAAGGTATTGTGCCGCTTCGAAGGAGGATGTATCGTTGAAACGTGCATTCCTCCGCGACTCTATAACCCGAGCTATCTAAAAACGAAGGAGAAGAGAGGATAACGACGATGCAGAAACCCATCGAGGAGAATTTATACCATCGAAATAGGGATTAGCGTGGAATTTTTCAATTTTCACCTTGGAACTGATGAGATGTAGATTCATTTTTTTTTTCTCCTTTTTTTTGAGGACACTTTTAGTTCAAATTCTCGTGGTACTTGTGAATAGCGACGTAGCGTAAGTGCGGGGATTGTAGATTATTGTGATATAGTGATATCGATGCTTGAAGTTTATTGGAAATGTGTCTGTATAGTTTCATGAATTATGGTTGGAGAATGTAGATTGAATGAATTTTCACTCGTTAATTGAACGTACACGGTAATTAATTTGGAGATTGTAGATTATTGTAATAATGGAACTGATGAATTAAAATTGAGTATGATAACGGAGGGTAATGCGCCGGGAAACGAGCGTCAGCCTGCTCGATTATGGCCGTTGAGTAATAGGATTTTGGGTCACTTGGATGACAACGATGGAAGGCGAATGGAATTGTTTTTTTTTTCAGGAGGTGATTTGGAGATGAAGGTTCTTTTGTGAGAAATTTGGAGGAATTAAATTTGAGGGGGTAATTCGGGGATGAAAATTCTGTGGGAGATTTGGGGAAATTGAGATGAATAATTGAGAGGAGGATGAGAGTTGTAATGAAATAGAATTGATTTCGTTTCTTGGAGATAATTTGGGTGTGATGATTCTTTGGGAAATTTGGGGTAACTGGGATCTGTAATTGTGAGGACGGGGAGGATGATTAAGGGGCAGTAAAATTGTTTTTTGAGGGATAATTTTGGGATTGAGATTCTATGGGAATTTTGAAGGGAAATTGGGAGGAATAATTGTAAGGAATATTAAAATGAGATAGAAGTAATTTTTTTAGAGGGATAATTTTGGGATAAAGATTCTATGAGAAATCTAAGGGAAAATTGGCATGAATAATCGTACAGAGGAGGAAGGGGGTTAAAATGAAATAGAATTAATTTTTTAAAGGTAATTTGGGAATGTAGGTACTATGGAAAATTGGAAAAAATTGGGATGAATGATTGTAAAGAGGAAAAAGAGGGTTAAAGTGAAATAGAATTAATTTTTTGGGGGATAATTTGGGAATAAAGATTCTGAGAAATTTGGGGTAGTTGGGATGAATAATTGCAAAGAGGAGAGGGATTAAAAAGAAGTAAAATTGTTTTTTGGAGGATAATTTTACAGTGACACTGGGATGAATAATTCTAAGAAGGCGAATGAAGATTCAAATTAACCTTAGTACAGCCTTTGGGTCTTTTTTGACCCGTCGCTTTCTAATTTTTTTAATAACTTTTGCTGTTAACGAATTTCTGTTCCCTTAACGCCATATTGAAAGCTTATTGTTTCTGTTCATATGGCGTTCTGGTAACAACAATTGTTACGCATAAGGTCTTTGGGTCTTTTTTGACCTAACGCCTTAAGTATAGGTGTGATGGAACGGGAGAACGCATTAGGGTTAATTAAAATTGCTTCTGAAGGATAATTTGGGGATGAAGAGTCCATGGGAAACAGGGTGAAAGTGAAAATTCCAAAAATCCTATACCAAAAAAAAAAAACGCAAAAAGCGAACCACTCTTCTTCGTTTCGAATTTAATTTTCCGGTCGGAGAGCCGAATGTTGGATAATCGCTGGATGTATGCCGTGGTTGTGGAAGCACGAGAACCCCCCCGTTCAATAACGCAAACACACGAATCCGAGAAGCTCGTCGCATTCCCCAGGCCGCGGAAACCCTGCGACTTTCTCGAATCAGCTTTGCACCAGGCACTGTTGGATGCACTGCTGGAGTATTGGTTTCGGTGTTCGAGAGGAGGCGAGGAGATTGAAACGTTGAATGGGGATGGATGAAGGTATTGTGCCGCTTCGAAGGAGGATGTATCGTTGAAACGTGCATTCCTCCGCGACTCTATAACCCGAGCTATCTAAAAACGAAGGAGAAGAGAGGATAACGACGATGCAGAAACCCATCGAGGAGAATTTATACCATCGAAATAGGGATTAGCGTGGAATTTTTCAATTTTCACCTTGGAACTGATGAGATGTAGATTCATTTTTTTTTTCTCCTTTTTTTTGAGGACACTTTTAGTTCAAATTCTCGTGGTACTTGTGAATAGCGACGTAGCGTAAGTGCGGGGATTGTAGATTATTGTGATATAGTGATATCGATGCTTGAAGTTTATTGGAAATGTGTCTGTATAGTTTCATGAATTATGGTTGGAGAATGTAGATTGAATGAATTTTCACTCGTTAATTGAACGTACACGGTAATTAATTTGGAGATTGTAGATTATTGTAATAATGGAACTGATGAATTAAAATTGAGTATGATACTGTAAATCATGGTTGGAGAATATAGATCGCACTCTGAACCTCCCCAATTACGCTCATCTCTTGAAACTATCTCAATTGATATTAATAATCGAAGAAAGAGAAACGTGTGAGCTGAAAATGTTCATCTTTTAGTAAAAGCAACTAAGCTTCGGTAGCAATTGCACGTTCGAATTGAATTCCATTACATACTAACTTAATATCAATTTCAACGCCGTCGCTATTAATTTTTTGAGGACACTTTTAGTTCAAATTCTCGTGGTACTTGTGAATAGCGACGTAGCGTAAGTGCGGGGATTGTAGATTATTGTGATATAGTGATATCGATGCTTGAAGTTTATTGGAAATGTGTCTGTATAGTTTCATGAATTATGGTTGGAGAATGTAGATTGAATGAATTTTCACTCGTTAATTGAACGTACACGGTAATTAATTTGGAGATTGTAGATTATTGTAATAATGGAACTGATGAATTAAAATTGAGTATGATACTGTAAATCATGGTTGGAGAATATAGATCGCACTCTGAACCTCCCCAATTACGCTCATCTCTCGAAACTATCTCAATTGATATTAATAATCGAAGAAAGAGAAACGTGTGAGCTGAAAATGTTCATCTTTTAGTGAAAGCAACTAAGCTTCGGTAGCAATTGCACGTTCGAATTGAATTCCATTACATACTAACTTAATATCAATTTCAGCGCCGCCGCTATTAATTTCAAATTAAATAGAAAATTCATCAACTCCCTTTCTCTCAATATTAATAAGACGAACTTTAACAGAAAATTGACCAGGAATTACTGAATTTCTATGCGATTCACCATTACTATTACTTTCAAATTTAATAAAAAATTGATCAACTCCTTTTTTTCTCAATGTAAGACTAACTTTAACAGAAAATTGACCAGGAATTACTGAATTTCTATGCGATTCACCATTACTATTACTTTCAAATTTAATAAAAAATTGATCAACTCCTTTTTTTCTCAATGTAAGACTAACTTTAACAGAAAATTGACCAGGAATTACTGAATTTCTATGCGATTCACCATTACTATTACTTTCAAATTTAATAAAAAATTGATCAACTCCTTTTTTTCTCAATGTAAGACTAACTTTAACAGAAAATTGACCAGGAATTACTGAATTTCTATGCGATTCACCATTACTATTACTTTCAAATTTAATAAAAAGTTGATCAACTCCCTTTTTCCTCGATATAAAATGAACTCCGTCAGAAAATTGACTATGCGATTCACCATCGCTATTAATTTCAAGTTAAATAAAATATTTCTCAATATAAGGCAAACTCTTACAGGAAATTGACTAAGAAATAATGAATTACTATGCGATTCACGTTTCCAAGGTCTGGATATACGGTGATATATGGTGCTCCATCTGGCTGGCGGTGGACGTATGGATGTGCACGGCTTCGATATTGAATTTGTGTGCCATCAGCCTGGATAGATACTTAGCGGTGACCAGGCCAGTCAGTTATCCTCAGGCAAGTACCATTTACCGGTTATTCGATTTCGTGGAACAGGTGTACGGGCAACGCTCGACGAAGCCATTTGTCTCCTATAGTTTGTCTCCTACGCTTTACCTCCTCCTCCTCTTCTGTCCTCAAATAGCCTGTGTCCCTTCGAACGGGTTAACTGATCGACTGTTATTGAACTTGGAACATTCGACTCTTGCGACACGTTGATCCGCGCGATAGATAAGTATACGAATTGAATAATTGCGATTGTTTCGTGGATTTCTGTCGTGGAAATTTGGATTGAGTATTGAGGAAATACAGCAGGATGGACATTTTTGATTTACTAAGCCTTCCAAACGTTTCTCGGAATTTATACAATAGAAGGTTTCGATAGTGGAAAATTAAAAATTACTGGAGGCTTACAGAGAATTCTAAGCGTTTTCA
The DNA here is from genome assembly GCF_001263275.1 of Habropoda laboriosa. Lineage (NCBI taxonomy): Eukaryota > Metazoa > Arthropoda > Insecta > Hymenoptera > Apidae > Habropoda > Habropoda laboriosa. The sequence goes on along the minus strand of NW_017100510.1, from coordinate 964,777 downwards.
AAAATACTCGGAGATTTCCTGAGCCTTCCAAAGATTCCTAGAAGTTTCTGCAAAATTCCTGGAGATCTCTAAACACTCGCAAGAAATTATAAAGCTTCACAAAGCCTTCCAAGAATTTCTGAAAATTCCCAAATAATCACAGATATACTCCGTAAGAAAACAAATTTAACGTCTCCTATTGATCCAGCAATTCACGGTGAATAACGTCGAAAATTACCTTAGATTTCTAAGCGTTTTCAAAAATACTCAGTTTTCCAAACCTTCTCAAAGATTCCCAGAAATGCCTGCAAAATTCCCAGAGATCTCTAAGCACTCGCAAGAAATTCCAAAGCTTCACAAAGCCTTCCAAGAATTTCTAAATATTCCCAAGTATTCCTGAAGCTTCAAAAAAATTCCCAAACGTTCCTGAAGCTTTAAAAAACTTCCCAAGTATTCGTGAAGCTTCAAACAAATACCCAAATATTCCTGAAAAGATTAAAAATATTCCCAAAGACACCCCGTGTTTAACAAACATAAAACACAAATTCAACGTCTCCTGTTAATACACCGGAGAGTAACGTCGAAAATTACCTTGAAAATATAGATCATGTCGCCGAAGAGAGCGAGGCTGCTGGTCGCTACCGTGTGGATTCTGAGCTTCATCATCTGCTTCCCACCCCTGGTCGGTTGGAAAGACAAACGGGTAACTATCAGAAGCACAGTGGACAGTTTGTTCCCCCGTTACACGCTGTCCTTCTACTTTCTTCCCTTCGTTTCACAGTCTCATCCCGCGTACAACGTGACATTCTCTCAGAACGGGCCGTTCAACACCACCACCATCTTGGTCCCGGTGAAACCGTGTTCCTGGATCTGCGAGCTGACCAACGACGCTGGCTACGTCGTCTACAGGTGAGTGAGACGGCGAAACTGGTGCTCCGCGAGAGTAAAATAGAAGCCGCGTTCTTGATTTGTCGGAGAAGAATTCTCAGGGAAAATTGTCCCTTTTATCGGAGTGCAGGAGGAAATTGCTGAGACGAGGGTTGCTGAAACGGAGCGGAAAAGCAATTTCGATGGAAATTTCAGAGATGAAGATTTTTCAGAAATTCGGAAAAATTTAGAATGACAGTTTGAGGAACATTTTTGGGGGATTAGGAGCTGGGGGAGTTTTTTGATGTTTCGATATTGAAGTTTCGTTGGTTTTGATAATTGAATGCGTTGAAATTTCTACGCTTCCGCGTTGCGAAATTTTCACGCCTCGATACTGGGGTATCTATGGTAAATATGAAATTTTATGATGCGTCGGTAGGTGGAAATTCGGAAAATTTGACGCGCTTCGATAGTGCCAATTTCATAGTGCTGCCACGTTAATCCTCGGAAATCTTGAACCTTCGATGTTGAAATCAATTGAAAAATTTTCAAATTTCGACATTGCAATTTCCAAAAATTTACTCTTTGAAAACCCTCATTTCCGAACATAATCATCACAATATACATTATTTCTCCTTACTTACAATCATGCCATGTGACACAGTGGAGGGAAATGAACTAACAAATCTCCAAATTTGAAAACTTGTAATTTCCAAAAGTTTACTTTTCTAAAACCCTCATTTCTCAAACATAATTACCACCATATACAATATTTCTCCCTACTCACAATTATGCCACGTAACACAGTGAAGCAATATTAATTAAAAAGTCTCCAAACTTCAGTACTTCCAAATTCCAAAATTTTACTTTTCCCAAACATAGTTACCACAATATACAATATTTCTCCCTACTCACAGTTATGCCACGTGACACAGTGAAGCAATATTAATTAAAAAGTCTCCAAACTTCAATTCTTCCAAATTGCAAAACTTTACTTTACCAAAACATAATTATCACAATATACATTATTTCTCCCTACTCACAATTATGCCACGTGACGCAGTGAAGCAATATTAATTAAAAAGTCTCCAAACTTCAGTACTTCCAAATTCCAAAATTTTACTTTTCCAAAACCCTTGTTTCCCAAACATAATTACCACAATATACACTATTTCTCCCTGCTCAAAAATTATGCCACGTGACACAGTGAAGCAATATTAATTAAAAAGTCTCCAAACTTCAGTACTTCCAAATTCCAAAATTTTACTTTTCCAAAACTCTCATTTCCCAAACATAATTACCACCATATACAATATTTCTCCCTACTCACAGTTATGCCACGTGACACAGTGAAGCAATATTAATTAAAAAATCTCCAAACTTCAGTACTTCCAAATTCCAAAATTTTACTTTTCCCAAACATAGTTACCACAATATACACTATTTCTCCCTGCTCAAAAATTATGCCGCGTGACACAGTGAAGCAATATTAATCAAAAAATCTCCAAACTTCAATACTTCCAAATTCCAAAATTTCTCAACCACAATCATCCCAACGAGGTACAGTTTCCTCCAACTCAGAATTATGATACACGGCACAGAGGATACAGTAGAACTAAATTGTCGGCGTAATCGAGTTCCAGCAGGCGCGAATTCACCGCGGTAACAGGAATTATTAGGACATCGAGAGGGAGGTCTGAATTTCTGGCAAATGGCGCGTCTATTCTTACCACGTTATCGTGATCACACCGTGCATCAATCCACGCCGGTTTATGCGCGACGCCGCATCTAAATCAACCACTGAGTAGACGGTTAATGTTCCATCGTGTGTTAGGCGAATTTACGATCGTTCCTGGCTACCAGGCGTTATCAGTTTCACTTTGCTCGCGATATTTCACTTTTTCACGTGGATCAAACGAAAAAAAAGAAAAAAAGAAAAACGCTTTCCTTTCCTCGAGCACGTGTCGCGCGAGTAGAAAAAGATACAGCGGCTGGTGCATCGGAATTGACGTCGATCGATGACGCGATAGCGAGGAAGAATGACGTGGTTATTATAGTAACAGATGGTGTGGCAGATGAGCACCGATATTTGCGCTTTTTCCGACAAAGGAATCTTTTGAGGTAAATCATTTGCAATTCTGTAATGTTTGAATTATAGTTAAAGAAGTATATTTGCTGAAATTTTGAGAAATAGTAATGTGAAATTGAGCAATAAGATTTTTTGGATGGGAAAATGTAAAAGTTCTGAAGAAACTGTGATTTTAACATCGAATTGCCCACCTTCCACCTTTAACCATTTAAATATCGAATCGTGGAGCAATTTATTTACAACTATTAAATTATTCATGCAGTTTGCAAAATTCCAAGTCACTAAAATACATTTCCAAGAGATTTCTAAGTTCTAAATCATGAAACAATATTTTTAAATATTGCAAATATTATTAACAAAAGTTTCTACTCAAAATATAGAAATAATTATGAAACAGAAATTCTGGGGGTACAATACTAAATTCATTAATATTAGTTCTCACAGTGGTGCAGTAAAAGCTACCACAAAAATCTGCCCGATTTTGCATAAAAAAATGAACTGAAAAAAATACCAGCTTCGTTCGTAAAATTTTCAAAAACATCACAGTCTGGAACAGTGTGCAAAGTACAGAAGTATATCTTTAAATCAGCGTGCAGGACGCCTTCCGTCATCTGCAAAAGGATACGCGATCGTCGACGCGAAATTTCATACTCGAGTTCGTTTCGTTTTTCCAGTGTCGCAGGAGAGATCGAAAGATAGAAGATAAAACGCCCTCTATTCATCAGCGTCTATTGTGCTCGTGTCAACAAAGGGACACAAGTTGATCCCTTATCTGATACAAAGAGCAATACTGTAGACAAACAGTAGCTTTATCCATAGACACGAAGTTTACAAGGCTATCTGCGAATGTACCAGCGTTTCGTATCTTCCCTTGGTTATATAGAAAAAGATATGTCAAAGCGGCACACTGAAATTCAATGAAAACTACACGGGTTCCTTTTCCATCCTACCGTTTCACGTACATATATACAATCTCTTCGATTCGTCCTGGATCTTTTAGCGAGAACGTGCATGAATTGAATTGGAGCACAATCACACAAATGATTCGTTAATGTTGAATTTTCGTGAATTCGTTACGAGGGAGGGTGTTGTGTATTTAGTTGCCTTTGAGGGAAGAATTTTGGCGTAGAGAATGATTTAGAATTCCGTACAGATTTTTTTTTTATTTAATTTTGAAATTTTAGTTTAGTATCAATTTCAAAAATTGTACTTTTTGCAATTTGTAATTTCATACTGTCCACCCAAATCAGTCATCTTCGATTCATGTAAAATTAGGGGTAGTTTAAGTCACCATTTCGCAAATTTCTAATTTATTTAAAAAATTCAGCACGTCAAACTTGATAATTTCACATAAATTGTAGAATAACTCAACAGTAATTTCCCTGAAATTAATCACCTCTAATTTTCCAAATACACAATTCTACAGTTTTTCACTCAACTCAACAGTAATTTCCCTCAGATTAATCATCTCTCATTTTCCAAATACACAATTCCACAACTTTTCACTCAACTCGACACTAATTTCCCTCACATTAATCGCCTCTTATTTTCCAAATACACAATTCCACAATTTTTCACTCAACTCAACACTAATTTCCCTCAAACTATCATCTTCCATTTCCCAAATACACAATTCCACAACTTTTCACTCAACTCGACACTAATTTCCCTCACATTAATCGCCTCTTATTTTCCAAATACACAATTCCACAATTTTTCACTCAACTCAACAATAATTTCCCTCAAATTAATCACCTCTAATTTTCCAAATACACAATTCTACAATTTTTCACTCAACTCAGCAGTAATTTCCCTCAGGTTAATCATCTCTCATTTTCCAAATACACAATTCCACAATTTTTCACTCAACTCGACACTAATTTCCCTCACATTAATCGCCTCTTATTTTCCAAACATCCTTTAAAACCTCCTGAAACCTCGTTTCGAGGAAATGCGTATATCCAAAGCTGAAATAAAACGAAAAAAGGAACCGAGGAAAATAGAAATGCAGGATCGTTAATTAATCCCCTCTCGAGGCAGAGAAGCGAAACGAAACGGAACGAAAGGACTTAACAGGTGGCTCCATTAAACGCGATCCGCGTCTGAGAACGCCCGAGGGATGAGAGAAGGCGAAAGATGCCTTTCCTGCAACGAAATTATCCTCCTTCGTACATAACCTCTCTCCTCTCTCCCGGTGTATCGTTGTAAATTAAAAATTTGTTATTTCCAGCGCGCTGGGTTCCTTCTATATACCGATGCTGGTCATGCTGTTTTTCTATTGGAAGATCTACAACGCCGCCGTCTCCACCACGAAGGCCATTAATCAAGGCTTCCGTACGACAAAGGGCTCGAAAATGCTAGGATCCAGGTAAAAATGTTTCACCAACCGGATAAAATGGTAAAGGAAGGGAAATCACGACGCGACGTTTATTCTGTCTCCTTTTCGATCGTTGTACCGGAAGCGACGTCGATCGCGCGCTACAATTCTCAGTCGAGCTCTTTTAAAACGGGGGTTGCTTTTGTTCCACTGATTCGCTGTTATCCAGCTGTTTCAAAGCTGTCTTTCTGCTCTACTTTAACCCTTTGCTGGCTTTATGCAACGTGTAACCGGGTTAATTCTTAAATTTTTTGCTTGGGTTTATCGTTGGGTTGCGAGATTGTCGTGAATAAGACGGTGGCCGGGTCAAATGTGACCCAACGTCGGGTGAATTTCAGTGGTTTTGGAAAAATTGGGAAGGGTGGAAGGTTTTTGTGTTTAATTGTTTTTTGGGGCTTTCGAGGGTGAACTGTGTCCTTGTGAAAAAAGTATTCCGACTTATTATGAAAGCCTAAGCATTACAGCTCATTTCGTCAGGGTTCGTGAAACGCGGTGATAACGTCACACACTTGAAAGCTCGATGATAACTATGCTTGGGGTCTTGAAAGCCTTAAATCTTCGATTCTTTCTCTTTATTTATTTATTTACTGAATTTATACAGAAGAAGAAGTTACGATATTTATTTCACGTTAATTATTGTTATTGGGATTATTACTCGGCGAACGAATTATGTATGTAGCGAAGTCTCGCGTAAAATGTAGCATGTTACATGATACCATGTAACTTGCAATTTGCATGGTGCTGTAAAAGTTTAAGGGATGCCTGAGGATTTTTGTGTATTTAGAGCACTGTTGAGAGACTTAAGTTGGAGATTTTGAACTTTGAGGTGATTCATAGATTCGTATTTCTTGGTTTCTGTTTTCTTTTTTTTTTTTAAAGGATTGGTGGGAGAAATATGGGCCACATTTTATGCTGTCTGAAAAGGAGATACTAGAGATCGAATCATCTCGGGTTGAAGATTTTCAACATTTGAGATGATTGCTAGGTTCACACTTGTTTTAGTTAGGAAGATGTGGACCATGTTTCACGAAGTTTAAATATTAAAATCGAGAAGAAAATACTAAGGATTGAATCATCTCAGGTTGAAGATTTGCAACATTTCAGACGATCGACAGATTCACATTTCTTCCTTTTTTTTTTTCGGAAGACGTGGACCATGTTCTGTGACGACAGAATATTGAAGTGGAAAAAGGAGATACTAGAGATTGAATGGTGAAAAAATTAAGAAAAGTTAATGTATTCCACGTGAATTTCTGCTCAGATTCGACGAACAGAGGTTGACATTGAGGATCCACCGAGGTCGGGGAAGCGTCCACAACGGGAGCAACAATGGTAGCCCGAGGAGCCCTGAGTCGAATAGCCGTAGCTCGGTGAAAAGGGAGAAGATAAAGATCTCGGTGTCGTATCCGAGCACGGAGACGCTGAATACCAAGTGTAACACCCTCGAGAGAACACCCTCGAGATGCTCTCAGACCTCTGTGCACTATAGTAACGGGCAGACGCACAGTCAACTATGTCCCACCCCAAGAAGCACACATCTGAAGGTAATTTCTCCATTCAGATGAATTGTTATCATCCAAACCACCCATTCTATGTCGTTATTACTTTCCTGTGAAAAGAAACGTAATTTCCAAGAGCCGAGGATTTTTAGAAAAATTGATAGGAATCTGGAAGAATATTAATACTCGTTTTATTGCAAAAAGGAAGATAATTTCCAAAAGCAGAGGATTTTTAGAAAAATTGGAGGAAATCTATCAGAGAGATAAACTATGGAGAATTTCAATAAAGGATAATAAGGAGATTATTGAATTAGTTTATTTCGTAAGTTATTTATATTTTCTTATTCTTTTTCTCTATCGAAAGTTTTAGCTTCTCTCGCGAACGATTAAATTTTCTGAAATGTAAATGAAGGATGGAACCTGGCAGAGGTATAGAGGTCTCCATAAATATTCAGCGGCGGCTCTGAACACCTTGAATTCTATCACTATCTAAATAACCCTCGAGCTCTTTTTAATTCCCGGCAACGAGGAAGAAATCACGCGTCGTTACCTTAAATCCTGTCCACGGGAAAAAGACAGAACCCGAATAAACCTTGCTAAATAAGAAACTTATTAATTTCCTCGCGTTTCGAACGCTTCGCCCTCTTCACCCGAGGCATAATAGGATACTTAACTCCGGCACGGTCCTCGAATCTTTCTCTCATTTCTTCAAAAACTTTCCCAATTTCGCCAAAAATATGAAAAAATTCGAAAACTTCGTTACTCTCGAAATAATCAAATTCTCTTTCAATCTTTGTGGAATTTCAAAGTTTTTAATATCTTACATATAAAAATAGTCATTGCTCTCGAAATCTAGAATTTTTCTAAACTTCTGAAAATTGCAAAAATCACTTTTCCTTGAATTTTCAATATTTCACAAATTTTCGAACAAATACATTACTGCTCTGGAAATCTAGAAATTTTCTAACCACCTAAAAATTGCAAAAACAGCTTTTTTCTAAATTTCTAATATTCCACGCACTTTTGAACAAATAATATTTGAATTACTATAAGTTAAGGAAAATTAAGTAAAAAATCTCCAGAATTCAATACTTCCAAATTCCAAAATTTTACTTTTCCAAAACTCTCATTTCCCAAACATAATTACCACCATATACACTATTTCTCCCTACTCAAAAATTATGCCATGTGACACAGTGAAGTAATATTAATTAAAAAGTCTCCAAACTTCAATACTTCCAAATTCCAAAATTTTATCCTTTGAGAACCCTCATTTCCCAGAGATAATTACCACAATATACGTTATTTCTTCTCACTTACAATTATGGCACGTGACTAAGTTAAGGAAGATTAAGTACAAGATCTCCAAAATTCAATACTTCCAAATTCCAAAATTTTATCCTTTGAGAACCCTCATTTTCCAGAGATAATTACCACAATATACGTTATTTCTTCTCACTTACAATTATGGCACGTGACTAAGTTAAGGAAGATTAAGTAAAAGATCTCCAAACTTCAATACTTCCAAATTCCAAAATTTTACTTTTCCAAATATCACAATATATATTATTTCTTCCCACTCGCAATTATACAACATGACAGTGTCTTTTCTTAAATTTTCAAAATTTCACACATTCTTAAACACACACTATCCCTCTGAACACCTGAAAATTTTCTAACCCCCTAAAAATTGCAAAAACGACTTCTTCCCAAATTCCAAACATTCAAAAATTGCAAAAATCACTTTTCCTTGAATTTTCAATATTTCACAAATTTTCGAACAAATACATAATTGCTCTGGAAATTAAAAAATTTTCTAACCCCCTAAAAATTGCAAAAACAGCTTTTTTCTAAATTTCTAATATTCCACACACTCCTAAACAAATAATACTCGAATCACTATACCTGAGAAATATCTCTCCTCCCGTTCCCCCTTCCTCCATTCCACAAATTATTAAACCTAGAATCACGGGAACTTTTCCTACACACCGTACCGTATCACCAAGATTACTATATTTGCATAAAGAAAGGGGAGAGAGAGAGACACACGGGGGGGCCATAAATGGTTGACGCTCGGAATAATTCAAGCTCGGTGTACGAGAATAATGCGCCGGTAACGCTCCAGCGAGCATTTAGTTTCGGATTTTTACGATTCTCGAGTTAGTAATTCACCGAGTGAAACCCGGAAAAGAGCTTGTATACCGCGGGTATCTGTGGATTCGCCTTTACGATTGAAAAGGGGCGGCGGAGGAGGAGAAGCTGGGGGGTTTACGAGGAGATCGTAAAGCGTAGGACGCGTGTAGTTTACGTGTACGCGGAGGAAACGATCGGGAAAGGGTGTCGTTAAACGTGGAGGTGATACGTTCGCGACAGGTGAGCGGTATCAACAGGGTTGGCAGCACCAGGAGGCCGAGCAGACGGAGTAGCTGCGAGAGTCAAATGACGGGGGACGAGGTGTCGCTGAAAGAACTCACGCCAGGCACGGAAGAGAAGCCCAGAGTGATGAAAATGGGCAAGAGGAACATCAAAGCTCAGGTGAAATTTATACCGTTTGTGAAATTTTAGGATTAATCCAAGTGAAAGGAGCTCTTGAAATGGAAGTTTAGAAATTTTTGGGAGGTTTGTGTTGTAGTTTAAGTAAATTGAATTTTAATACATTTTTGTTGAAACATTGGTGTTGGTATTGTAAATGATATTTGTAATTTTATTTTTTTATTGTTTCTCATGGTTTTTGTGATAATTTACGAGAGATTGATTTGAAAAATTCTTAGGCGATTTGTAAAGTAAAAGTTCACGAATTTTTGGTGAATTAATATTAAAGAAAATTAACTTTCAATAAATTTTCCTTGAAAGATTGATATTATTTTTGTAAACAATATTCCTAATTTTGTAAGTTTACTTTTCTAATTATTTTCCACGGTTTTCGTGATATTCCTCCAGAGATTCTCAGTAAATAATATTGTAATCCAAACATATTAAATTTCAATAAGTTTTCCTTAAAAATATTGATATTAATGTTATAAGTAATATTCCTAATTTAGTATTTCTACTTCTCCATTTGTTGTCTCATTATTTCATATTTTTTTCGTGATAATTCACCAGAGATTAGTTCGAAAAATTCTCAATAAACAATATTGTAATCTAAACAAATTAAATTTCACTAAATTTTCGTTAAAAGATCGATATTACTTTGAATAATATTTCTAATTTTGTAATTTCACTTTTCCAATTAATTTCCACGGTTTTCGTGGTAATTCTCCAGGGATTCATTCGAAAAATTCTAAGACAGAAAATACGATAGGAACTAAATGAAACGAGCAACAATTTCTGCCTCAGGTGAAGAGATTTCGAATGGAGACGAAGGCCGCGAAGACTCTCGGCATCATCGTAGGTGGATTCATCCTCTGTTGGCTACCATTCTTCACGATGTACCTGGTGCGCGCATTCTGCCCCAATTGCATCCATCCCACAGTTTTCAGCGTGTTATTTTGGCTGGGCTATTGCAACTCGGCGATAAACCCGTGTATCTACGCGCTGTTCAGCAAAGACTTCCGGTTCGCGTTTAAGAGAATCATCTGCAAGTGCTTCTGCAAGCAGAGAGCTAACACTCTGAGACGCGGCAGCGACGGCAGCCAATTGGCCATGAGGTGAGCGCAGATTGAATTAAAAGTGAGATCTAACATGCACACTCTAAACGAAGAAATACACTTTCGAGTACTTTAAATAGAAACGTGAATGATAAAATTGGTACTTGAGGAGTTTAGATTGAAATTCAAGCTGTTTCAGTGATTTTGTTTGAGATCGACGCTTTTAGAGAACGTTAGAATTGGAATTGATTGATCTGAGTTGATATTTGAGATTATCGGGAGAATTGTAATTGGAAATAGATCATTTTTTAACGATTTTAATTGAAATTCGATATCGAAAGGTAGAATTGGGGTTCTCCAAGTTGTCTGATATTGAATCTAATGGACCTAGTTCAAAATAACAGTCCTCCAAGTGATTCAAGTTGAAATTAAATGGTCCAAGACTAAATTAGCAGTCTTCCAAGTGATCCAAGCCTAAATTAGAGATTCCTTAATTTGTGCAAATTGAAAGCCAATACTCTGAAACATCCAGACCTTCCAACTTCTCTGAATTACTATTGACAGCTACTTAAATCCACTGACCTCACCTAACAGAACCAATCTAAACAGCCTAATAATTCTCGTCACCTTTTTCCAATTTCAAAGAAATCTTTAACCCTTTGAAACCCGAAACACTTTTCCTCGACTGCCATTTCAGAGTCAACATAGAAAAAGAAGAAAAAGAAAATTCCACTGATTTTAGTTACTCAAAATTCACACCCTTCTTAATTTAAAATTCAAAGTGTTAAAATTCTTATTTATTCATCAAAGGGTTAATCGTTGAAAACCAGTGTTAGTTCCCTCCAAAGTCAACATTTCACGAAAAAGGAAGGAAATGAAAATTCCACTGATTTTAGTTACTCAAAATTCACACCCTTGTTAATTAAAAATTCAAAGGGTTAAAGTTCTCATTTACTCATCAAAGGGTTAATCGTTGAAAACCAGTGTTAGTTCCCTCCAAAGTCAACATTTCACGAAAAAGGAAGGAAATGAAAATTCCACTGATTTTAGTTACTCAAAATTCACACCCTTGTTAATTAAAAATTCAAAGGGTTAAAGTTCTCATTTACTCATCAAAGGGTTAATCGTTGAAAACCAGTGTTAGTTCCCTCCAAAGTCAACATTTCACGAAAAAGGAAGGAAATGAAAATTCCACTGATTTTAGTTACTCAAAATTCACACCCTTGTTAATTAAAAATTCAAAGGGTTAAAGTTCTCATTTACTCATCAAAGGGTTAATCGTTGAAAACCAGTGTTAGTTCCCTCCAAAGTCAACATTTCACGAAAAAGGAAGGAAATGAAAATTCCACTGATTTTAGTTACTCAAAATTCACACCCTTGTTAATTAAAAATTCAAAGTGTTAAAATTCTTATTTACTCATCAAAGGGTTAATCGTTGAAAACCAACGTTGGTTCTCTCCAAAGTCAGCATTCCCACAAAAAAAGAAGAAAAAGAAAATTCCACTGATTTTAGTTACTCAAAATTCACACACTTCTTAATTTAAAATTCAAAGTGTTAAAATTCTTATTTATTCATCAAAGGGTTAATCGTTGAAAACCAACGTTGGTTCTCTCCAAAGTCGACATTCCCAAAAAAAAAAGAAGAAAAAGAAAATTCCACTGATTTTAGTTACTCAAAATTCACACCCTTGTTAATTAAAAATTCAAAGGGTTAAAGTTGTTATTTACTCATCAAAGGGTTAATCGTTGAAAACCAGCGTTGGTTCTCCCCAAAAAAAAAGAAGAAAAAGAAAATTCCACCGAGTTTACTTACTCAAAATTCACACCCTTGGTAATGTAAAATTCAAAGGATGAAAATTCTCATTCATACGTCAATAATTCTCATCATCCTTTCCCAACTCGAAGATCATTTATCTTTAACCCTTCGAAACTCCAGCAATTTTTCCCCGACTGTCATTTCAGAGTCAACATTCCCACCCCCAAAAAAAGAAGAAAAGGAAAATTCCACCGAGTTCACTCACACCTTTCTCGATTGAAAATTCAAAGACCCCAAAATTTCGTTAATCAGCTAGTTAGTCCTCCCCAAAAAAATGTCCACTCGTCTGCTCGCAGAAACGACCGGAGTCCGAGCTACTCGATGCGAATGCCTCAACAGGGAGTCTCCATCGACGATTCAGACCCAGATCCAAGCTCAGAGCCCACGGTTCACTCTCAGAGCGAGTCCAGATGACTGTAGCGTGCCAAGAGTGGCGCGCAGCGCGTCACCTTCGACTCGAGGACCTCGAAAGTGAGGATCCAGTCCTTCTGACGGGCCACCGAATAGTCCAGCCTCCACGTCACAGTGCCGCGAAATCGAGCACGGTCGACCCATTCGAAAAAAAGCAAAACAAAAATCAGTATCAGCTGGATTCACCTGAGATTCGTGAAACAAACAGTCGAGCTTCATCGGTGTCTTAACTTCATTTCTCTGGCGAGTCACGCGATCTGCACAGACCGTTGGGAGAAGAAAAAGAGAGACGCTCCTAAGAAGAAATATGGTTCCGCTCAATACTAGTCCGTAGCTCGAGACTGAACACGTGTAATAATTAACGAGAAGAACGAAACGAAACGGGACAGGAACCGAACTGAAACAGGGGAGAAACACAGTTTTGTGAATAAAGTAGGTGTGTCACTTTTGCCAACAAGTGAACTTACCTTGTGCTTTCTCGCCGCAAGGTTGTCGCGAGTTCTCTCTGTTCGAACGATTCGAATCATTCGAGAGGTTTCTTGGTTGTGAATAAGTGTGAACGAAGAGAAGATTAATAGTGAGAAAAGACTGTTTTTTTTTTGGGGGCGTTTTTTTTCGACGGGGAAAGAAAGAAGTGATCCATTAAATACGTAACGTACGTGTGTCGATATCTATGTGTACACAGCCTATGTTAAGACTAAAAAGGTCTGGTTATCCTTCCGGAAGCGAACGCGCTGTCGAAGCTCCCTCTGGCCTCTCAGCTAACCGCCATCGTTGCCGTCACATTGTTTCCGTAGATTTTTTACCGTTCCTCGTTCGTTATTTGTGATAATAGCGTTGTAACGATCGCCTTTGCTCGAATCGTCGCGATAATATCGGTGTCGTACGGGTTCATTCAAAAAAATCGAGAAAGGAGGATTTCTTGCGAAGGATATTGTACGCGTGTGTGTGTTTGTATATGTTAGTAGTGTGACGAAGGTGGACATTTTTTGGGGGATTTTTTTTTTTGTTTTTTTTGTTTCTTTATTATGGGCGAGACTAATTTTGGAACCTAAGATACGCACACACGCGTGCAGTTACACGCATGTGTACGAAGGTAAAGCGTTATGTATATGTACATCGATGCCGTTTTAAAGGAGGATTAAAAAGGAAGAAGGAGAAACTCGCGTTGAGACATTTTGTACGTGCCCCATTTACGATTCTTTCTCGAATGTTCTTTGTCGATCGTAAGGAAAGGGGCGGAGGGGACAGAGGGACATCCGAAATCGGCGAGGTTCATTGTATTATGTGATATATCGTCTACAATACGTAACGAAACGAATGGAAAGAATAAATATTGCGAATAAATCCATGATCGTTGATCCTTTCGAGGGAGTTGATTATTTTTCGACCCCTGTGTTGTTGTTTGTTTTTAGAAGGCGGTGGAGTAAGTGTTTTGGGGGAAATTTTGAGGTGTTGTGGTTGGTGTTTGAGAGTCTTGGAAGGAGAGATCTTTGTAAGATTTGAGAGTTGAATGTGGGGGAGTTGGAATTTTTGAAGTTTGATCGTTTTGGAGGTGGTGAGATTGGGAGCGTGTTAGAATTTGAGGTCTTGAGGTGTGAAAGTTAGGGTGTTTGAGAATTTTTATGTTTGGAAGCTTGGAAATTTGAAAATTCGAATGTTTGAAAGCTTGAAAGTTCGAAACTTTGAAAGTTTGAAAGCTTGAAAGTTCGAAACTTTGAAAGTTTGAAAGCTTGAAAGTTCGAAACTTTGAAAGTTCGAAAGTTTGAAATTTTAGAATTTTAGGAAGTTTGAAAGTTTGAAAGTTCGAAAGTTTGAAAGTTTGAAAATTTGGAATTTTGGGAAGTTTGAGAGCTTGAAAGTTGGAATTTTGGGAAGTTTGAGAGCTTGAAAGTTCGAAACTTTGAAAGTTTGAAAGCTTGAAAGTTCGAAACTTTGAAAGTTCGAAAGTTTGAAATTTTAGAATTTTAGGAAGTTTGAAAGTTTGAAAGTTCGAAAGTTTGAAAGTTTGAAAATTTGGAATTTTGGGAAGTTTGAGAGCTTGAAAGTTCGAAACTTTGAAAGTTTGAAAGCTTGAAAATTTGGAATTTTGGGAAGTTTGAAAGTTTGAAAGTTCGAAAGTTCGAAAGTTTGAAAGTTTAAAAATTTGGAATATTGAAAAGCTTGCAAATTTGTAAATTTGAAAATTTGGAGGTTTGAAATTTTGGAAATACGAAAGTTCGGAAGTTTGAAAATTTGAAAGTTTGAAAATTTGGAATATTGAAAAGCTTGCAAATTTGTAAATTTGAAAATTTGGAGGTTTGAAATTTTGGAAATACGAAAGTTCGGAAGTTTGAAAATTTGAAAGGTGTGAATATTCGAAAGTTCGAAACTTTGAAAGTTTGACAATTTTCAAGCTCTCAAATTCGAAGACCTAAGTTAACATTCCTCACAGGACTACTATTACAGCAAATAAAGATCGACGTCTTCATTGTTCCCGATTTCAGGTAGGTACGTATAAATACAATTCACTGTGATAATTTTACACCGTCTTATTACCTATTAAAGCTACTTGCTACCACAATCTATCCACCGGTCGATTCCAACTATTTCCACGTCCATATTTGTACACTTGACGCTTCTTTACAAATTTACACCGAACAATTCATTTCACTGTCCGAAACAACAGATCTATTCTCAGAATTTAATATCGAACCAGCATTTACTCCTACTCTCACGCAATGTTTTTATGATTTACTGCACTCTTCGTAACACGCATATGAAAATGCAAATTCAAGTGGAATAACAGGGGCAAGAAAGACTTACGAGTGCGCAGCATTAGATCGAACATAGTAATTTATTGATCTGCTGTAAAACCGTTGGTTGTCTTATCCTCGAAAGAAAATTTCAAATCAAAATTTTAAAAAATTCACAAACCAAAATTGTCTCTAAACGAAAAGAATATACGAAGAATGCTATCATATCGCAAAAATAGAAAATCAACAAAGAAATATCAATCGAAAAAATTCTGTTTCAAAATAAACTTATTTTAAAGTAAATTTTCTAAAATATTTCCCAAAATAAACTCACTCCAAATTAAATATCCCAAAATTAACTTATTCCAAAATAAATTTCTCAAAATTAACTTACTCCAAAATCAATTTCCCAGAATAAACTTATTCCAAAATAAATATATTTCAATTTTTGGATACAAAAAAATTATTAGTTCAATAATAGAAGGAATGTAAACACCAAAAATTCTAAATTTACAAATTAAGAAGAAAAAAAATTGATAAAAAATTCTGAAAGAATCCAGAAGATTTCGAAGAGAATTCTTCGAATTCTCTTTGAGCAAGTGTCCAGACGCGTGGGTGAATGAACGAAGGAAAGGATTTTGGCAATGACGGTCGACTGGGTGAAGAGAGAAGGGGGGAGGGAGAAAGAAACGCGTGTTTTGTGGGTCAGAGGATCGTCGACACAATGAATCACCGTGTCTTTCACCTTTTGTTCGCGCAATCGACGAATTCCTGGCCGACGTAAACGTAGGTCATGGTTCCCGTTCACAAGACTCGAGGAAGTTTGGACAGCCAATGTCACGGGCGTCCAAGAAAGAGTGGAATGTCGTGAAACGGTCGTTTCACACTTTCTCTTCATTTTTTATTATCTCGAACGAGTATCAGCTTCACTTTCTTTTTCTTTTTTTAACAATTATCGAGGGTGCTCTTGACAATCTTCTTGTACTTTTGAATATTATTAAATCTTTAATTGAAGATATAATTTAACTTGCTGCAGAGGCTTAAATGTAACAGAATAATATTTTCTCTCTTTTAATTTCAAACATTTATCAAATTATTTACCAATTAGAGGCTAAAATACAACAAAATAATATCTTCCTTTCTTTGATTTCAAATATTTACCAAATTAGTCTTCTTTTATATCCTTTTTAAAAGAATAATTGCCTATTATTGTAGATTATTCAGTGCTCTTCTTTTTCTTAATTCCTCAAATTAGTAAATTACTCTTTTTCATTTCTTTTTTAAGAATTATTAATTTTCTACTATTTGATTTTTTAATATATCTCAATTTTAACTTCCTCAAATTAGTAAATTACTCTTTTTCATTTCTTTTTTAAAGAATTATTAATTTTCTGCTATTTAACTTTTTAACACTCTTCATTTTTAACTTCGTTAAATTAGTAAATTAGTCTTTGTTATTCTTTTTCCTAAGAATTATTAGTTTTCCTTATTTCTTTTAAAGAATTACTAGTTTTACATTATTCGACATTTTGCACTGAAAAATATCACAGTACTTCAAGTGCTTCCTTTACTTTCAATCCTCCTCGAATTGCTAAATTAGAAAACAGTTAAAACCACCCTCTTCTCAAAAATTACAACTTGAACAGCAACTTCCGTAACAGATGTATCCCCGATATCGTCGAATTCTCGTAAGCCCCTTACTCCACAACAATATCGTAATCCCCCATGCTCGAGGCTAAAACCTGAACTTTACCATTTCAATCCGGATTTAACTCCACTTCGCTGTAAGCTGCCTGGACCAGATCAATTTCATTAAACATCGAAACATGACCAACACACGCTCATTTATTTTGCTCTTTGAAACCAGATCACTCCTACATACACATATACATACATTTATAAACGCCGAACCAAACATTCATCTATCCCATTACAAATCAATCGAAACGACAAAAAGAAGGTATTAAAAAAATAAAACTTCGATTTAAACAAACTTTCTCTATTCGTTCATGATTTCTTCTTTCGACCTCGATTTCAAATTGGAAAAAAAAAATACCAGAGAAATTCTGTCAATTTGCAATCATCGAGAGACCAGTTTCGTTGATTAATTAATTGTTATCGTTGCAACGATTTTGGGGATTATAGGAAATCACTCGTTCTGTGGTGCCCGGTTTGCTCCAATTCCTTCTTAAGTTTGCTTCTTTGATTTTATTTACAATTAGAGAATTACAAATTAACGAGAATTTAGAATTTCTATTCTTTGCTTGCATTATTTTAAAGCCTGAAATCGCTGAAAATTCAATAATGAATCTGAGACTAAAGCGAGACAAATTCAGCTTCTTTGATTTCATTTACAATTGCAGAAGTGACAAAGCGAAAATTATAATTCAAAGATTAATTCACAAACGAGCAATTAACGAGCATTTAGAATCATTTTAAAGCCTCAAGCCACTGAAATGTGAAAAGAGTTTGTCAAATTCCGCTAAATTAGTTAACGACAAAGGTAAAGGACAATAAAAATGACCACAGACTCGTGTATGAAATAATTTATTCACGTGTAAATTGACGAGAGAAAAAAGGAAAAATATCGAAGCGAATGCGAGTTAAGTTGGTTCCCGTTATTATGGCGGTTGTGGAACGAACTCGAAAGGCATTCAGAAAGTTTGATTACCCCCTCACCAGCCAAGTAGTCGTGAAGAAAACGCGGTTCCGCGAGAAATTCGTGATCGAACGGCGCGAAACGAAAATTATCCCGCCCCTTTGATCGTTCCTTTGCGGAAAGTCGAAAGGAAACTGCGGCTTCCAATCAGCGGGAAACGAACGAGGAAACTTCCTTTTCGCGGCCACGTTTCGATTCTCTTCGCTTTTCACGCCGAGCATCGATTCTATCCAAGAGTGTGATAATTCGCTCGAGTTCGGGAGGAAGGATGAATTCTCGAGAGAAATTGTTATTCCTTGGAATTTGACGAAATACGAGGGAGAAAATGATCCTCGGTACTGTTTATGAAATATATTAAAATACCACCTTTTTAGTATTTCCTCTGAGATGAAAATTCTAAGAAACTTTCATACTTCGTACAAGTTTTCAATTTTTTTTTTTTTATTACATTTTATTATGACAATTCTTTTCTAAAGAATTTCCTCTTCTAAGGATCAACGAGACCTTAGAACGTACCTTTTCACAATTTTCTGCAAGATAAAAACTTTAAGCAACTCTTGTAACCCTTTCAATTTTTCAAATTCAAACTTTTTAAACTTATCAACTTTCAAAATTTCAGTGTAACAAAATTTCCCCAATGAATCTCCTTTTTCTAAGGATCACGGATCCTCGATAAATACCATTTTACTCTAAAACAACTCTCATACCACTTTCACTACTCCATATTCAAACTTTTCAAAATTATCAATTTTCAAAATTATAGTCTAATAAAATTTCCTTGAAAAATCTCCCTTTCCAAGGATCAACGATCCTCAAAAAATACCCTTTCTTTCTAAAATTACTCTCACACTCCTCCACTTCTCCAAATTCAAACTTTTCAAAATTATCAATTTTCAAAATTATAGTCTAATAAAATTTCCTTGAAAAATCTCCCTTTCCAAGGATCAACGATCCTCAAAAAATACCCTTTCATTCTAAAATTACTCTCACACTCCTCCACTTCTCCAAATTCAAACTTTTCAAAATTATCAATTTTCAAAATTTCCTGGGAAAATCTCCCTTTCCAAGGATCAACGATCCTCAAAAAATTCCCTTTCATTCTAAAATTACTCTCACACTCCTCCACTTCTCCAAATTCAAACTTTTCAAAATTATCAATTTTCAAAATTTCCTGGGAAAATCTCCCTTTCCAAGGATCAACGATCCTCAAAAAATTCCCTTTCATTCTAAAATTACTTTCACACTCCTCCACTTCTCCAAATTCAAACTTTTCAAAATTATCAATTTTCAAAATTACAGTCTAACAAAATTTCCTCGAAAAATCTCCCTTTCCAAGTATCAACGATCCTCAAAAAATACCCTTTCATTCTAAAATTACTCTCACACTCCTCCACTTCTCCAAATTCAAACTTTTCAAAATTATCAATTTTCAAAATTACAGTCTAACAAAATTTCCTCGAAAAATCTCTTTTTCCAAAAATCAACA
>NW_017100510.1:943635-945186 GCF_001263275.1 Habropoda laboriosa | reverse complement strand
AATCTCTTTTTCCAAAAATCAACAATCCTAAAAAAAGACCCTTTCCCTCCAAAAAAAAAAAAAACTCTCACACACCTCCCACATCTTCAAATTCTCAATTTCCCAAGCTACAAGGTACCAAAATTTCCCAAAAGAATCAGCCTTCCATCGACCACCGATCCTCAATCACCAGAAATCTCCAAATTCAAACATCTGAAAATTTTCAATTTCCCAAACTCCAAGGTACCAAAATTTCCCAAAAAAATCAGCCTTCCATGGACCATCGATCCTCAATCACCAGAAATACCATTCCCCGACACGACCTCTCCATCAACTCACTTAGCTTCCGGTAAATTAGTCGCCATAACCCTGAACCCATTATGATCCGCCACATAATGTACTTGCTGTAGAACGCCGTTCGGATCGATATAACTATAAGCGCCCCTCGTCGTCCCGTCCAAAGATCTGGACTCGGTTTTCGCGCTCGAATCCCCTGTGTAAGCGTAATCGTACTGCCCCAGAGAGTCTTGAGTGTGATGAAGTGCGCTGTGCAGTAATCTGTACGGCAGAACCGGAAGTACGTAGGGAGCAGGCACTGTAACTGGCCCCTGGATACTTCGCAGCGACACAACCTTGCCTAGTTTCAACGAATTCCCCTGCGGAGGCTGTCCTTCGTTCTTCTCTCGTTCTACAAGTTGATTCGACGAAATTGTACTCGTTTGCGGTGGTATCCTTGAGAGACTCGGGTCTGGTTTAGGCACGTCGATCCTTGCCGCCTCGGACGGAAGAAGGAGGAATGGATTCTTGGTAGAAGGCTGAAAGAAATCGGCGGTTTTAGCGGTTTCTGCGTTTTCTGAGGAGTAACTGGAGGTCTTGACGAGTCTCTCTGAAATTATACACTGTGTCGTTTTTCTTATTTGTTTTTTTATCGATGGTTCGTGTTGTGTCAACTCAAGCAAGGTTGTTAGCGACAGTTTGAAAATTTAGCGTATGAAATTATATTTGGTTCTTTGGATTATACTGGTTTGTTGATTAATTTGGTTTAAATACCCATTTGATAATTTTTCAGCGAATGGTAAATTTGATGGAAAAATCAATTGACTGAGAAGTTATTGAAAATTTAAGAAACTAATGCCAAATTTTGTGAAAAAGTAATAACAATTTTTCAATAAATGTCGAATTTGATGAAAAAATCAAATGATTGAGAAATTATCGGAGATTTGAAAAAGCAATAGCAAATTTTGGTGAAGAAATAATTACAATTTTTCACCAAATAACGAATGTAATGAAAACATCAATTGTTTGAGAGATTACTGAAGATTTAGAACACCAATGCCAAATTTTGGTGAAGAAGTAATAATAATTTTTCACCGAATAACGAATGTAATAAAAAAAATCAAATTATCGAGAAGTTTCTTGAAGATTTAAGAAAGCACATAGACAGCGAAGTGATCGTTTAATTAAACAATTAGTTGCTCAAGTAAATTGAAATCGAGGGTTACATCGAAGCAACGTTTCAAAAATATTTTCACTAGAAAAAATACAAAAGTATCTGATTTTTATTAATCACTA
>NW_017100510.1:940819-943399 GCF_001263275.1 Habropoda laboriosa | reverse complement strand
AAAAATACAAAAGTATCTGATTTTAATAAATCACAAAATTTTAATTTTCTTTCCCTCGAAAAATTCCAGTAACGAGCAGATTGCTCCTAACGAAGAAACAATTCCAAAGAGTTTGATTAAATGTTTCTCGCATAAAAAAATTCTGCAGAGTTTATCCTTTAATCCCTTAATTCCTGGTATAATCGTGAACAGAATTACGAATTCGTTCTGTATACCGCTCCTTTCTGTGTCGTTAATTCTTCCCTGAAAACAGGAATTCGTTCTGCTGCGAATTAGCGTTTCCCAAGGCAATCACGGAAAGTTCATTTTTGGAAAATTAAGCGACACGTGAGCGGAAAGTTTGCCGCGCGACGAAACTGCTTCCCGAAAACTCGGTCGAAATTCCTGTTCCCCACGATGTTAATAAAATGTCCACGCGCACACAGGAGGTAAATACGAATTTGCGGCCGCGCCCGGAAAACCGCTACGCGCGACCGATTCCTCGTAAATATATATTAACGCGACTGCTGTTTCCTGCAAGTGGTTGCACGTTAACACAGTTGAATTTCAAGAGACTTCGATCCGTGCTCGAACTCTGTTGCTCGTGAAACAGGAAAATAAGAGGGATGTTGCAGTTCGTGTTGTTTATATTCTTTGTTCCTTTTGTAATTGTTTGAATTCGTTTTTATTTTATTGTGTATTTTTAAATGAATTTTTGGGGCCTTGTTTAGAGTAATTTTTGTAATTTAGGATATTGCTCTGTTTCGATTGAAGTTGGAAAAAAATTTTTGATTGTTTAACAAAGTATAATATTCCATGACACGATTTTTGTTATATGTATTAAAAATCGACACTTTTGTATTTTTTTTAATTGAAATTTTTGAGATTTGAAGGTAGAAAGTTCCGAGTAAGATTCAAAGAATTTTGTTTAATTTAAAATTTTAAGATTAATTTTTGAGAAAATTAACTTTTGTTGTGGAAGGTTAATACATTGTTAGTTTTACTTAAGATAGAAGGCTTAGAAATTTTGAGAAAAAGTAATTGAGAGAGCTTAGGAATTTTGAGAAAAAGGTAATTGAGAAATCTTAGAAACATTGAGAAGAAGGCAATTGAGAGAGCTTAGAAATTTAAAAAAACAGTGTAATTGAGAAAGCTTAGAAATTTTGATAAAAGGGTAATTGAGAGAGCTTAGAAATTTTGAAAGAAAAGTAATTAAGAAAGCTCACAAATTTTGAGAGAAAGTGTAACTGAAGAAGCTTCGAAATTTTGAGGAAAAGGTAATTGAGAGAGCTCAGAAATTTTGAGAAAGAGTATAATTGAGAAAGCTTATAAATTTTGAGAGAAAGTGTAACTGAAAAAGCTTCGAAATTTTGAGAAAAAGGTAATTGAGAGAGCTTAAAAATTTTGAGGAAAGGGTAATTGAGAGAGCTTCGAAATTTTGAGCAAAAGGTAATTGAGGAAGCTTCGAAATTTTGATTAATTTATTTAAGAAATACTGTAAGAAAAAAGCATTGAATTTGATGATAAATTTATTCTGTTACCAGTGAAATTTTGTATTTTCCAATTTTTCTAGTCTCTCGATGCTCCAGTTTTCGTAATTTTCATTTTTCGTCTGATAACAAATTAACATGCACTTACCGGGATCTCTGGAGCAGCCAGATTCTTCTCGTCGTCCTTACTCAGCTGTGCAAAGCTGAAATACGAGGGTAGAATCTTGTAGGAGAGAATATTCGACTGATAGTTCGACTGGTCCCTGAGCTGCGACTTCTGCAGCTCCTCCAAGTGACTCTTCTTCGCCGCAGCCACTTCCGGTGTATCTTGAATCGCCTGCAGCTCGTTCTTAGGCGGCTGTGGTAGATTACTGGCGCTCACTCTGAATCCATTTTCATCGTCTGCCGTGTAAGTCACCGTTTGCAGGATTCCGTTTGCATCGATGTACGAATAGCCTAAAAAAAAGAAGGAAAATTTATAGAATTGAGTTATTGAAGGGACAAATATTTCTAAGAATCCTGAGACAAATTTGAATGACATTATTGCGGAGATATTTGTGAATATTTTCCAAGAAATTTCGGCAAAATATTTTTAAAAAAATTCCTTTGGAATAAATCCAAAACTGTTTCAGAGAAATACAGTATATTCTCTACAAGTGTCAGTCAGTTTGGATTCTACAAGTGTCAGTATAGATGGTCTTATAGATGGTTTTATTCGCTGTCCTTGTCTACGTTCGGCAAACTACAAAGGCGGGCGCGAGGCACGAAAACGTATTCCCTGACTCTACAAGTGTCAGGTTTAGGTTCCTTGCGACTGACACTTGTGGAGAATTTACTGTACTTTTGAAACAATTCTGAATATTTTCAAAGAAATTGTTGGAGAATAATTATAGAAACTTTCCCATATATATTTTTGGAATAATTCCAAAACTATTTCTAATCTTTCTCACATGAATATTTGCAAAATGGTTGTAGAAATAACTCTGAATAGTTTCGAAGAAATTATTGGAGAATAATTATAGAAACATTCCTTTGGAATACTTCCAAAAATTTTCAGAAAAATACTTTCACAATAATTACAAAACCATTCCCAAATATTCCCCCAAAAGAT
>NW_017100510.1:937851-940707 GCF_001263275.1 Habropoda laboriosa | reverse complement strand
CCCCCCCCAAAAATATTACAGATATACTTCCAAAAATTCGCAAAAGGCCACCCTTTCAAAATAATGTCCCAAGTATCCAAAGAAATCCTCTCCGAACAACCAGATACCTCCACATCCCCAGCAAAAATTCCGATAATCGAAGAAATAAAAAAACCGTCGGTACACCGTGAATTATGAATTTCTCCATTTCTCAAGTAGAAGGTGAAAGAATAAAAGTGAAACGACGTTGCTCGTGCATTATGCAGTTTCCTATTTCTCCGTCGATGAATCAAACGTCGATTGCTCGTGGTACTCGTCCGGTCGAGCATACGTTCTATATGTAGAGAGACGGTTTGAAAAGGACGCGACAAGGAAAGAGGCATGCATTGTTTAAGAGACTCGACGCGAAGATGGATCTATCGCAGGGGCGTTTGTTGCGTCACATCGATCATCGTTTCTCAAGTGGTCGTCGTGGGCTGTGCTCTCCTCTCTCTCTCTTTGCCACGGAAACACTCGGTAAAGGAATGTGTGCCATCCGCGGGCTTTTACGAGTCATCCGGCAGATATGCGAGTCCGCGAATGAACTTGTCGATTTTCATCCTGCAATAGGGACGAAGCTTCGTTCCTTTATAATTAACGAAGGCAACGGTTATCTGGAGAATGCTCGAGTAAGGATGCCATTCATACTCCTCTCGTGGTAGCGAATTTTAGAAACATTAATATCTGATGTTTCAAGGGGGAAATTGTTAACAGATGGAACAGAATTTTGATAACGTTGATATCTCGCGTTTCGCGGGGGAGATTGTTAACGGATCGAGCGATCTTTTGGAAATCGTAGTTTCTAGTGTTTGAGGAGATATTGTTGAGACGGAAGGGAATATCGGGGAGCTGTTTCGATGGGATTTTGGGGGAAATTCGTTGCTTAACACTAACCGTACCGACAATTATCCGGGCAAATGACCGGTTACGAAATAATCATATTTCTTCCGAAAGGAATGCTGGTGATTGTCAATTTAATATAGGAAACAGCCTTTAGATAATAATAATATAAAAAAATTACATATTTTTATTTTTAAGAAAGTACAGGGTGAAAAATGGTTTTAAATTGAAATTTTAAAACTGGTCATTTGACCGGGCCATGGTACGATTAGTGTTAATTGGTTAAGAGGAATTTATTTTGATCTTAGGAATTTTTAATGGAGATTAACGAGGAATGTAGTAGACAATGATTTTTTAGTTATTGTTGAATTTTGAATTATTGAATATATTTTGGTGAAGATTTAGCGTTTATGCTGGAATAGTGTTTCGAGATTTTCTTGCATTATTTCAATGACTGTAAATATAATTTGTCTTGGGAAATTGTTGCTTAATTAGTTGGTATTGGTTAAGGAGAAATTTAATTT
The DNA here is from genome assembly GCF_001263275.1 of Habropoda laboriosa. NCBI lineage: Eukaryota > Metazoa > Arthropoda > Insecta > Hymenoptera > Apidae > Habropoda > Habropoda laboriosa. Next base: position 939,325 of record NW_017100510.1, on the reverse strand, counting down.
GATTTGAGCAATTTTTAATGGAAATTAATGAAGAATACGATAGACAACGATATTTTTAATTATTGTTGTTCTTAAATAATTGAATACATTTTTGTAAAGATTTAACCGTTTATGCTCGTATAATATTTCAAGATTTTCTTGCATCAATTCAACCACTATAAACGTAATTTGTCATTTGATTTTTGCTGGGAAAATAAAACATTTACTATTTATATATCAATTTAAATATTTGCAAAATTTATCGAACTCGGAATTTCGAACTGCAGAAATGAATGCTTTTGCTAGGACTGGATAAAGTGCTTGAATAATGAATATTAAAAAGACCTAATCGGAGAATAATTTAAAAAAGAAGAAATAATAAAAGAAAATAGAATATTTGAAAAAATGTGATAAAAAGTAAGTTTAAAAAATATTAGAAATGACTGAAAAGAAAGATCGCGAATGTCAACTTTAAATGGAAAGAAAAATAGATCTCGAGATGAGTATGGTAACATGGTACGACAGTTTTCAATATCACGAGGAATACGAGGTTTGAGAGGCTTGCCACAGATTTACCATGAAGAATTCAGCCTCGTTCAGCGAGGGTAATTGCGTCGACTTACCACCCTGCGTGATTCCGTTTAAACTGGATTCAGATTTCGCGTGATGGGGCCCCGTGAATGAGTAATGATATCCGCCGGATCCGTCCTGTATATGAAATTGCCTCAACGGAGTTAGGGATCCCACTGGACTTAGCCAAACGTTGGCGATCGGTGTCCCGGTAATCCTTCCGAAAAAGGCACTCAGCAGAATTATCTAAAGAGAAAGGGAAAGCACAGTTTTCTTCAGATTATCTTTCTTAATTTTCCGATTTGGAAATTGGAAATTTCCGCGAGAAGGAGGAAAAGAGTACAAATAATTGATGTAGGAATTAGTTAAAAATTATATTAATTATGAAATTGTGAAAGTGTGAAATTCTGAAAGTGTGAAATTGTGAAATTATGAAAGTGTGCAATTCTGAAAAATTCTGAAAGTACGAAATTCTGGAATTATGAGAAATTCTGAAATTCTGTAATTGTGAAAAATTCTGAAATTCTGAAATTGTGAAATTATGAAATTGTGAAATTCTGAAAGTGTGCAATTCTGAAAAATTCTGAAAGTACGGAATTCTGGAATCATGAGAAATTCTGAAATTCTGCAATTGTGAAAAATTCTGAAATTCTGAAATTGTGAAATTCTGAAAGTGTGCAATTCTGAAAAATTCTGAAAGTACGAAATTCTGAAATTCTGTAATTGTGAAAAATTCTGAAATTCTGAAATTGTGAAGAATTGTGAACTTCTGAAATTCTGAAAAATTATGAAATTGTGATTATTTAAAAATTGGCGCTGGAAAATTGTCAAATTGAAATTTTTCCGTTTCACTCGTCAGTTTCTCCAGTGAAATCTTTCCCTTCTTCTCCTGACCCATTCAATTTTTCTTTGCCAATTTTTATCA
>NW_017100510.1:936828-937710 GCF_001263275.1 Habropoda laboriosa | reverse complement strand
CTAGCAGGTAATAAAAAAGCTTCACTAATTTAAAAAACAAGTATAACTTCTGCTCGACTGATAAATTCGAAAATTTTCGGGATCACAGACAATCCTAAATACGAATTGTGTAAAGGAAATAGAGAAACCTGAACGCAGAAATCGCTTAAAATTGAAACAGACTCGACGCAAAAATATTCTCCCCCGAGTTCCACCGAGTTCAAAGATAAAATTCACCGTAGAATCGGCGTATTCTACGCACAATAAACCACGCTCCGAATGCGGACGCACGTAGATTCTTTGTCGGCGGTTAACTTGCGTGTTTTCATCGTCCCTTGCTCGCCGTTTCGACGTTTACGGAAATCTCTCGTTCGTTCGTGCGCCGTTACGACGGTAACGTGGAATACTGTACGTGTTCTGTGTGAACCATTCGAGCAAACTTACATCTCTCCGTTTTATATTCCTATCTACGACATCTGGTAAATTCGCGATGCTTCAATTTTCATTCGTCCCCGCGAGCCACCATGCTGAATATAATCGAAAGTTCGATTGAAAAAGTTATTTAACTATTTTCTTCGAATTGTGTCTCGTGCTCCTTTGCTCTTTGGAGAACGGCGATAGAAGCCGGCGATCGAGATCGGAGTACTCATGATCCACGTGGAACTGTGATTACGATCGTCAGCGATCGCTATCAATTTCAGGACTCTGTGGAAAGGTGATTGCGATCTGTGATCTGTATCACTTCGCTTCTGCTCTGAATAGAATGACTGCAGCTGGTCTATGTTCTACGTGAAATAATTATAAATTATTAATTAAATTGCGAATTTATCTGGTAATTTATTCAAGGATTTAAATATCTTTTTTTATGGATGGAGGTATTAATTGTGTGAAGAGATAGAAATC
>NW_017100510.1:922198-936653 GCF_001263275.1 Habropoda laboriosa | reverse complement strand
TTTCATTTCTATCGTATTATCACGTTTGTCACAAATTTTTTTAAATAAAATCTAGGAAAGTGGAAAATTTAAACAGAAAATTGTAAAACTTCTTCAGGATAAAATTTTCCACGATAAAAATTAATTTTCTTCGTGGAAGATAGTATTGATTATATGAAGGGATGAAATTTCATTCTTTCTCTCTTCTCACATTTCTCCCAATGTTTCTAAATAAAAAATTTTAACAGAAAATTTCTCAGGACACTAAACCTTCTTCAGGATAGTCTTCCACGAGAAAATTAATTTTTCAAACGAAAGATGGCCTTAATTACATCAAGAGGTAAAATTTTCTTTCTCTCTCACATTTCACATTAATCCCAATTTTCCAAAATAAAAAACTAAGAAAATAAAGAATCTCCAATATAAATACAAATTTCTCAGGACACTGAACCTTCTTCAGGATAGTCTTCCACGAGAAAATTAATTTTTCAAACGAAAGATGGCCTTAATTACATCAAGAGGTAAAATTTTCTTTCTCTCTCACATTTCACATTAATCCCAATTTTCCAAAATAAAAGACTAAGAAAATCTGCAATCTAAATATAGAATTAAATAATCTCCAAGATAGATATAAAATTTTTCTAAAGGACAGAGAATCTTCAGGCTAAAACCTCCCTCGAGAGAAATTAATAAAACACAGAATAATTTCGAACGAAGGCATGATTAATCAAGCAACGATTGATTCGATTATCGATAGTTAACAACTGATACGCTCTAGAATTCCAGAGAAGCGTTTATCGGGCATTAATAAGGTGTCTCGAGTGAAAATTTCGTTCCGTCGACGAACTTTCGCCTCCTGACGTCATTTCCAGCGCCAAGTTACCTCGCTTTTCTCAATCATTTCCTGGATTATTCGAGATCGCCGGAAACTTCCGAAGCGTAAAGCCCTTGGAACGCTTCGAAACCCTCCACTTTCGCTTCTGAAATCGACTGTTTCTCGCTAACTCGCCTCTCGCAACCCAAATTTCACTCTTCGTATCGTAGAAGAAATTACTGTAATTTCTCTAATTTTTCTATAGTAATAAAACTATACTTGGGAGAAACACTTTGCACTCCTCTGGATTCTACGGTTGCGCGAAGTTTCTGTCGGGAGCCTCTCCAGTTGCTTAGCATGCTTCAGAATTCCAGATAAACGATCTACGAACTTCGAAAACTTGGAAACAGAGAATTTACACAACTATACTACTCTATTTGAATCAACTTTCCTACTTTTGAAGATTTCAGAGAAATGATGTTAGGGCTTCACAGGCACGGTTCACGGCACGACCGAAAAAACGCAGTTATTTTTCAGTTTCGAAACCTTTCTTTGTTACTTGCATGTGTCGACGTTTCAGCGTACCGAGAGAAGGCAAATTGTTTCGTTACCTTTAGAACATTCGTGCCTTCTCGCCCTCAATAGCTTAACCCTTCCGATCCGACATCGGTACCGCGTACCGTCTCCGAGAACGTGTCACCGCTTCCCTTTCTTAATTATTCAGTGCAATACTGAATATGGTATATTAAAATCACAATATCTTTTTTTATTTTGAGATTTACGTCGCATCGACCTTCAGGTCATTAGCGACGACTAGGTCTTGTTCTCTTCGTTTCTATCCGATTACAGTAAATTCTCTACAAGTGTCAGTCAGTTTGGATTCTACAAGTGTCAGTATAGATGGCCCTACGCCTAGGCTGCGTCATTGCTGCACCTATGTTATCTCGCTCGCTGCCAGTCAAGCGTGTAACGCTACACCACTCTAAAATATAATTTCTTTAATTTTACTTTTTCTCATCTGAAATTTGTTTTAACATGTTGATGAGATTTTTCTGATGAAAATGACATCAAATTATGTCGTGTCGGAAGAGGACTCGTTATAGTTAAATAAATTCAAACATTCTGGTCCCGATAATCTTGGGTGGTCCTTCGAGTATTCATTTTGTCGGCACACCACGTGCAAATCCAAATCAAGCTCGGGAAAAATTAGTAAAAAGTTCGTGAGCTTGTTGAATGAGTTTTGCTACCTGCAAAGTAGTTAGGACGGATAAATTAGGGTTGATAGAAAGACAGTGTTGTTAGAACGTTCGTGTATTTTAGTTAGGTGTTGATTTATTGCTTTTGGAAATTGTTACGCATTGTTTGGTGGTATAAGTGTAGGTTTGATGTAATTTATCGTGTTGTAACAGCATTATTCTGGGAATAGGTCGCAGCCTTGGGAGATGGTTTACGATGCTGATGTGTAATGCGGTAATGTTATAATTTAAAGGTGTGCAATTATCGGTGGCCGAGATTTATATTGTTACCGGTTCAGGGTGGAAGTTCGGGAGATTGTTTCAGATTGGGATTAACAACGAAATTAGTGAAAATTGGTATTTGGAATTATCGATCATTTGAATTTTCAGGGGTTCAAAGGAGAACTATGGAAAAATGTAAGACTGTTTGTCTTTGGTTAATTAATGCGGTTCAATTCGTTGTGCGAGCAATTGGAATAGTTTGAAAAATATTTGAGTGAAAAAGTAGGAAAAAAAATATAATTGAAACTGAAACCAAAAGTTAATATTGTCATCGTTTTAAGTTATTATAAATTACAAAGGGATTCCATAAATTCAAATCTTTGCCATAGCAATTGGGAAGAGTTTGAATAATATTTCACTAAAAAAGTAGGAAAAAATGTAATTAAAAGTAAAACTAAAAATTAATATTGTCATCATTTGAAATTATTAGAAATTATAGAGAGATTCGACAAATTCAAATCTTTGCACGAGCAATTGGAACAAGCTCGAATAATATTTCTCCAAAAAAGCAGAAAGAAATATAATTAAAACCAAAACCAAAAATGAATATTGAAGAGATTTCATAGTAATTTTCTCCAAAGAAGAATTAGCTTAAAAGACTCTTCAATTCCTCCAAACACTACTTCTTCAAAAATATTTCAAAAACACTAAGAAAAATGACTCAAAGGAACCTCTGAAATTCCTTGAAAAATCATTCAAAAGCACTTAAAACCCTAATTTCTTTTCCCAAAACGAATTTAAAAGAATTCTCCTAAATTCGACGCTGGTTCTCGCGGGTTGCACAGTCGTTGAACAAGAAACAGGGACAAAAGTATAGACAAGCAACGATACACGAGGAAACATAAGCAGAACGGAGGTTCTTTAAAAGTTGCACCGAGTTTAGGAGCCGATTCGCGCGCGAACTAATTGAGATTGCATCCTGCGAGCTGGTTCGTAAAACTTGGAAATTAGATGACAACCGTGACGAGGCTGGATTAAACTTCCCTTATTTGCGCATCGTCGCCGCTCTACGTCTCGCACGCGCCTCTTGTAAACTACTTTCGAATTGCGAATTCATCCCTTTGAATTCGTCTCCTACTATCATTTTCAAATCTTTAATTGCCGTCATGCGCAGCTCTCTGTGGATCATTTCTCTTCCACGGTGTTCCGTGAAACGTGAACAATGTGCTCGTTGTTTTATTTGAAATTTTTTGGAACTTTCTGGAAGTTGTTTTAATTTGTAAATTAATATTTGAGGTACTTTAGGTAGAAATGGAATGAGTATAGATTTGATTCTGTTTTTACTACTTTTCTTATTTCTGTAGTACATATAATGAAATATTCTACTTGGTCTGTGTCGAGAATCTAGAAAATTTTAATCAGAAACTTCTTGAACTCCACACCAGGGAGAAAGAATCGTTAGGTAAACGAAAAGTGAGACAAGCTTGCCCAGCTTTTACCCTCTTTAATTCTACAATGAAACAAAAGACGTTCTAGGTTTCCTACTTGGAAGCTTCGTGAAATATTCATTAGACCGGGAATTTTCCAAATTTTACCTGTTTTACTTAAGAAGCTCGGTTAAAGGAATGCTTTGTTAAACGAAGAGCGTAGAAAAATACCCTATTTTTACTCCTTTCCTTAATTCTACAGTGAAACAAGATATTTCCAAAAAATTCTACTTGGAAGTTCCGTGAAATCTGTATCAGCTCAAGAATTTTCAAAATTTTCACTTTTACCCGAAAGCTTTTTCAACTCCACAGGGAAAGAACTTACGTGTACTAAACGTACCCCTTAAGAAACACCATAAATTTTCAAAAATTTACCTATGGATTTTACCCAAGAAAGCTTCTTTAACTCCAACAGAAAAAGAATATACCTTAATTCTATAATAAAGCAAGAAATTTCCAAAAAATTCTACTAGGAAGCTCCAAGAAATCTCCACCAACTCAAAAATTTCCAAAAATTTGTCCATTTCACCCCAAAAAAGACTTCTCCAACTCCGCAATAAAAAGGATACTCGTTTGAATAGAAAGCGTCTCAAAAACATCCCTTTCCTAAATTCTACAACAAAACAAGAAATTCCCCCAAAAAATTCTACATAGAGGCTTCGGCAGCTCAAGAATTACCAAAATGATTTCCAAAAATTTCGTCCCAAAACCTTCTCTACCTCCCCAAGAAAACAGAATAAAAAGTGTCCCAAAAACACTTCCCCCTCCCCCAAATTCCAGAAGAAAACAAGAAACATCCCAAACATCAAATTTGAAACCCCAAAACCACCCTCGTCCCAAAATCCCCTCGAGCAAAGATCAAGGACAAACAACATATCCAAATAGAACGACACGAAACTATAACCACTCACGAGTATCATGTTCGCGGTGTGCAGGCCCCAGGCGAGTGTCCCAGGCACCGGTGTATCGTCGATGATTTTTCCTTCGCCGCCCGGATAATCCCAGTGTGGCTCGACTAACGGTTATGAGAGTGTGAGCTCTCGCGGACGTCCTCTTATATAGGAACGGGCCCGTACGACGCGCTCTCCCCTCCCTCCTTCCGTCGCTGGCCGCGCACAGTGGGCCCTGAGAGGGCCCCAAGGAAAGCACCTCGTGGCGCGCGCGCACACCGTCACAAATCACCCCGAGTTCGATTTCCATGCCGATAAATCAACGTTTATTGGCGGCTGGTACGAGAGGCGTCGATCTCTGCGCGCATTCCACGCCGGGGATGCTCGTTTCGTGGGCCGTACGCGCGATTCCACCGGTGCCACCTTTTGAACCCGAGTCGACTCGAGTTCCCTTTCGACACGAGTCTTCGAGCTGTCGTTAATCCACAGGTTGATAGTTCCCTGGGTCTAGGTGGAACAGAGGAGCCTGTACGACGACAATGGTAAACGGAGAAACGGCGGAGGGATCGGTGTACGGTTTCAAGTTAGGCGCGACGTTAGGTTTCGAGGTTCCTTGGAATTGCTAGGAAGATTGATACGTTTTGTAAGTGAACACTGCGAGGATCTGCGAGAGGATTTATGGTTAGGGGGGGACGGTGAGTCGAAGAGTCGTTGATTTGTGGATCAACGGGAGGTTGTTGGGGCTGGGAGAAGGTGATTTGTGGACGTTCTGAGGTGGAGTTGGAGAGAGTTGATTTGTGGATTTGTGGAGATTGTCGACTGGGAGGAGTTGAGGTGGGAATTTTTGGGTTCGACTAGGTTTTACTGGTTTTCTTAAGTGTGAAGTTGGTTTGTGTTGCGTTCTTGGTGAGCTGAGACTTACGTTTCTTTCGATTGTACGCCTACGAGAATTTTGCAATAGAACGTAACAGAAGGATGTCAATCTTTTTCAATTTTTGCATCAATTGACTTTCAATTGACGTGATTGTTTAAGAATAAAGGTTAAGTAGAATTTTTTGCTCCTTCAAAAAACAGCCTTATTACTTAATAGCATAAATATAAATTTTCTATTCTAACTTTTTATATAAACTGGAATTGACTTAGAATTTAATATTTAACTTTAGATGTATTTGCGTATTTAATCTTTTGTCGAAGAGGAACTTTACACCTTCAAAATTCAACCTCTCCTTATGGCAGTAGAAAATACTATCAATTTTCAGACACTGTCAAAGCATTTAACAATTAATTCTTATTAAATAATTAAGAGATTCTACGTGTTTATTTTCAATTGGCTATAAAAGTTCTTATACACTTTTCCATTCAACGTAGCTTAGCCTCTTCAAGTAGAAAGTGCCATCACGCATCAGACACACTCGAAGGAAACTTGGAAGTTTAGCGAACAATCTGAAAATCGTTTCAGTAGAAACTGCCATCATCTTCAGGAAAAAACTACTTCCTCAAAAACTGTATTTCTAGCTCCTCCATTTTTTTCGTTAACGTTAATATTTCCCTCTCATATTTAATTACAGTATTTTGCTTATTCTTCTACATCAAAGATCTCATCCAATTAAAACACACCAGCCAAAAAATCCTCTTTGCACAACATTTATATTTATTTTATATTTCCTGCATCTCGTTCTTGTATTTAATTATAGTACTTCGTAAAAATTTCCTCCAATTAAATAAAGAAATAAATAAAAACCAACATATACACTACCGGCCAAAAGTTTGGAATCACCTGCCAATTTTCATCAGTACTGAATCTGCTACTAATTTTTCATAGACTTGATATTGATATTGTGGAGATAAATAGTAATTTATCTCATATCGATTGATTCGAACGATACAAAATTCGTTAAAAAATTCTTAAAGCTGCTGACTTTTTTCTGGGAATTTTTCTGTAACTTGCACAGTGATTCCAAACTTTTCGCCGGTAGTGTATATACTTCTTACCCAAAAGGTCCTCCACTTCTCATTTCACGTGTATTCGTATTTCCTTCTTGTACTTAATTGTACACCTTGCGTGTCTCATAACTATCCTTGTTCAATCTCACCAAAAATTTCCTCCAATTGAACAAAGAAAGGAAGAAACAAAAACCAACATAGACACTGTTGGATTATTTCTAACAACACCCTGCAGAAATAATCAAGCGAGGACAAAAATGTCTTCGCGTTCTTTTAGACAAAGCCACTAACAAGGGAACTTCGGTAACCCGAAATGTCCGACTTTTTTGAAACTTTGTGGGTTTGTAGGGGACCTCGAGAGAAGTATCGGGCAATTTTTTTTATCGGCCCAATTTCGGTTCTTCGGGGTGAAAAGAGCCCTTGAACGAAGAGAAGTGTACCCTATTTCTCTGTATATCTTTAAAACTATAGTAGATATAGAAAAATGTTTATAATAAAAATTAAACAGCTTTTTATGCCTTATAAGATTGTGCTATTAAATTAATAAAAATTCTAAATTTTAGAAAAATTTTAAATTTTCTATCATATCGCAAAATATGTCAAATAAATGCAGATAAATATGTTCGTCTTATCGAGTAATAAAACGTGCTTCGCGTGCTGTCATCGTCGCACTTGGAACGATGCGTTATCAGGTACCAAGTATGTCTGCGAATCTTTGATATATTTTTTTTTTTAATCTTTCTTTTGGTACTTTGGTATTTATTTGCATTTATTTCACATATTTTTCGATATGATAGAAAATTTAGATTTTTTATTTAAAGGAAGAATTTTTATTAATTTCATAGCACAGTCTTATAAGGCATAGAAAGCCGTTTAATTTTTATTACAAACATTTTCTCATATCTACTATAGTTTCAAAGGTAACACTTATCTTCATTCAAAGGCTGTTTTCACCCCGAAGAACCGAAATTGCCCGGTACTTCTCTCGAGGTCCCCTACAAACCCACAAAGTTTCAAAAAAATCGGACATTTCGGGTTACCGAAGTTCCCTTGGAAGACTTCCACCAGATGGTGATCGTCTTCCTCAAGCACTGCGCTCTGCCATGAAGTAAACAGTTCCTAGGTATAAGCGGACCCCAATTTTCTTTTTGAGTGCCCAGGAACAGTCCGTTAGAACATTTCAAACAGTAAAGACGTTTCCTCCGAGTCCGATGATAAATAATATATTCACAGTTTACAAAGACTATTTCATTTCAAATACACACCATTCAAAAAAATCCTCCACTTCTCATTTTATGTTTATTCCTACCGCCTTCTCGTACTTAACTACAGGGTGTCCCGTAACTTCTCGAACACCCGGAAATGGGGGGTTGCTGGAGCGACTCTGAACAACTTTTTCCTTGACCAAAATGTTGTTCGAAGCTTCGTTTTTGAATTATTAACGAAAAACACTGGCGAATCCCAGAGCCCACGCTCAGGGACGGAGAACAGAGGCTGATCCGCGCGCTATCGTGAACAAGCGTACGCGTGACTTCTCGGTTATCGATCGCTGTCAAAGAAATTTCACTTTGCACCGCTATTTTTACAAGGCTTCGTTCCGTCGTTTGTATAAATTTTTGAAAAAACTGCAATTAGTCGGAATCGCTTTTTTCTCTATTTCAGGGTTTCTTCGGGTTATCCTTTCGGCGTGGAAGTTGTTAATTGGAGTTCATTTGAGTTGCAAACGATGCCCTTTCTTCTAGCGGGAAGCTGCGTTTTTCTGCTTTAATTCCCACTGTTGAAGGTTTGGTGAAAAAGTGGCTTCTTTCGCGAGAAGTATTCGGTATCCTTTGTATCTGTATTTTCGACATTTTACATTCCTTTTTGATAATTAATCATTTTTGGAAAATGTTTCGAGCAACAAACGGAAAGCAAAACGTCACAGGGTGTTCGTGATTTGCGAACTTCGCGACGCGATGCTTAATTCGACCGGTGCGCAAAGAATTCACGAACTGCTCTCGCGGCAAACTAATGGCACGAGTGCTGTTTAAATTTGTAGATGAGATTTGTGGTGGGTGAAAAAGAGATATATGTTTTACACGATAGACAAATACTGGCTGATTGGTGGTGACTGTTACTTTTTATTTTTCGTGATGTCTCAAAGTTGGTGATAGAATCTCTGATCGAATCTCTGTGTGTGTTTGTGTTTTTATAAGTTCGGTGTGTACAGTGATTGGTGGTGTGAAATGTGTGAGAAGTGGTGGGAGTATCGGTTGATTGGTGTTTGGGACGTGTGGTAGGGTTTGTCTGGTGGAGTCGAAGTGGGGAAATTGTTGCTAAAATAGTTATATTAGGGGATGGGAAAATCCTGAGGTCGGAAGGTGGTTTATGAGTGTAGTGCATGTGGTGTCCAGATGTAGGGTATTCGACTTTCTAAGGTAACAAAACAATTTGCTGATGGCGAGGAGAGAGACCAATTTACGGAAAATATATTATTTGTGAATATGGTAGGGCTCCATTGTTCGAGTCCTCGGTACGGTCGAACACTTCCATTAGTCGGAATCGCGAAGAAAATAGCGAAGGTCGTTTTTACAACTTCTTTGTCCGAGCTCGTAATGAAAATCTAAGAAATACGTTTTGTAGATCTGTGTCAATTATACACACGCTGAGAATTTCATCGAAATCGGTTAATGTATAATTATTCAGATTACCCTCGTTCGGCCTCGCCATAATACACGCACACCATTCAAAAAATCCCCAACATCATCTCCGTTCCTCCCTTCAAAGTCCACCACGAACCATCGAACGAGAGTCCAAGCTTATTAAGCGACCCGCAGGTCGCAGCTGGAGCAGGCAAAGATGGCTCGTCTCGGTAACGACGTGCACCGTCCGTGTGCTCATTCTCCTCCGCTTCTCATCTTGCTCTAAACTAGCATTCTCCGGTTCCCTCGCCTGTCCCCGTGTACGCGTTACACGACGACGGGCCCGTTCGTGGCGGGGACCGCGTTTAGTGGCAATGTCAAAAGCGACACGAGCCGCCCACGTGGCGGCAGATGAAAAATCCACGTCGGCGACTTGTTGCGCGGCGCAGAACGCGACGCCGCGCCGCACCACGCCGTGAGTAACGCCGATGGAATTGATGAACTCGTTACGCTCGCCTTGCGCTCGTGTCGCATTAAGCGTGCCGCGCATAAATTTCCAGGGACCCGCGTTCCACGAGTTCCCCGTCTGCCTCTAGAGTGCATGTATGCAGATTACGGAGCTTCGCTGAGTGTTATTTCTTCCCCTCGAATTCTTTTCGGTTCTGCGGAGCGAGTGGTTTGGCGTTCGTTTGGAGAGAGTTCGATGCCTGTTCTTTTTGGGAATTGTGCAGGAAGTTGCTGTGAAGTGACTGTTGTTGAAGTTTCTCGTCGTTTTTCTTAAGTAAATTATGTCGAAATTAGATTATCTGAAAAATGAGTATTTTTATTACTTGAAAATGGAGATACGAGTCTATTGGTTGAGTTTCATAGTGTTTCGTGAACGCATAAATGAGTCTGTCGTCCTAAAAGAGTTGATACTTTGGGATTGTGACGTTTGTTTTTTCGTTTCAATTTGGGTAATTCTTTTAACTCAACATTTGCGATTTTGGGTTGAGAGGTTGTCATCTACCTGGGAAAATACGATAGGAAATTAAGTTTCAGTTATTATCTCATTGATCCCTCCAAAACCTGAGCAATTTTTCTTTAATTTTCATTTGGTCATTTTTATTTTGGTAAATGTTAATTTAGAAGGTTCTAGGGTTTTCAATTATAACGAGGAAATTTAATATTCTCGGGTTATGAAGCTTCCTTTTTTTTGTTTAATTAATTTTATTTGAGTAAGTGTTAATTTGAAAGGCTCAAGCTTTTCGAACTGCAAACAACAGATTCAATATTCTGGGATTATGAAGCTTCTTTTTTTAGTTTCATTAATTTTATTTCGAAGATTGAAGCTTTTCGAATTTCAAAGAAGAAAGAAACGTAATATTCTATGATCACGAAGCTTCATTTTTTTAATTTGATTAATTTTATTTCGAAGATTGAAGCTTTTCGAATTTCAAAGAAGAAAGAAACGTAATATTCTATGATCACGAAGCTTCATTTTTTTAACTTGATTAATTTTATTTAAAAAATTCAAGCTTTTCGAATTTCAAAGAAGAAAGAAACGTAATATTCTATGATCACGAAGCTTCATTTTTTTAACTTGATTAATTTTATTTCGAAGATTCAAGCTTTTCGACTTTCAAGGAAGAAAGAAACGTAATATTCTATGATCACGAAGCTTCATTTTTTTAACTTGATTAATTTTATTTAAAAAATTCAAGCTTTTCGAATTTCAAAGAAGAAAGAAACGTAATATTCTATGATCAGGCTTAGATAACAAATTTTTTTACAGTTTTATTTCATATTTATAAATGCAATAAAAATAATATTGGAGATCATTGCAAATCATGAATATTTCAAGATTACAAACTAGGCTTAGATAACAAATTTTTTTACAGTTTTATTTCATATTTATAAATGCAATAAAAATAATATTGGAGATCATTGCAAATCATGAATATTTCAAGATTACAAACTAGGCTTAGATAACAAATTTTTTTACAGTTTTATTTCATATTTATAAATGCAATAAAAATAATATTGGAGATCATTGCAAATCATGAATATTTCAAGATTACAAACTAGGCTTAGATAACAAATTTTTTTACAGTTTTATTTCATATTTATAAATGCAATAAAAATAATATTGGAGATCATTGCAAATCATGAATATTTCAAGATTACAAACTAGGCTTAGATAACAAATTTTTTTACAGTTTTATTTCATATTTATAAATGCAATAAAAATAATATTGGAGATCATTGCAAATCATGAATATTTCAAGATTACAAACTAGGCTTAGATAACAAATTTTTTTACAGTTTTATTTCATATTTATAAATGCAATAAAAATAATATTGGAGATCATTGCAAATCATGAATATTTCAAGATTACAAACTAGGCTTAGATAACAAATTTTTTTACAGTTTTATTTCATATTTATAAATGCAATAAAAATAATATTGGAGATCATTGCAAATCATGAATATTTCAAGATTACAAACTAGGCTTAGATAACAAATTTTTTTACAGTTTTATTTCATATTTATAAATGCAATAAAAATAATATTGGAGATCATTGCAAATCATGAATATTTCAAGATTACAAACTAGGCTTAGATAACAAATTTTTTTACAGTTTTATTTCATATTTATAAATGCAATAAAAATAATATTGGAGATCATTGCAAATCATGAATATTTCAAGATTACAAACTAGGCTTAGATAACAAATTTTTTTACAGTTTTATTTCATATTTATAAATGCAATAAAAATAATATTGGAGATCATTGCAAATCATGAATATTTCAAGATTACAAACTAGGCTTAGATAACAAATTTTTTTACAGTTTTATTTCATATTTATAAATGCAATAAAAATAATATTGGAGATCATTGCAAATCATGAATATTTCAAGATTACAAACTAGGCTTAGATAACAAATTTTTTTACAGTTTTATTTCATATTTATAAATGCAATAAAAATAATATTGGAGATCATTGCAAATCATGAATATTTCAAGATTACAAACTAGGCTTAGATAACAAATTTTTTTACAGTTTTATTTCATATTTATAAATGCAATAAAAATAATATTGGAGATCATTGCAAATCATGAATATTTCAAGATTACAAACTAGGCTTAGATAACAAATTTTTTTACAGTTTTATTTCATATTTATAAATGCAATAAAAATAATATTGGAGATCATTGCAAATCATGAATATTTCAAGATTACAAACTAGGCTTAGATAACAAATTTTTTTACAGTTTTATTTCATATTTATAAATGCAATAAAAATAATATTGGAGATCATTGCAAATCATGAATATTTCAAGATTACAAACTAGGCTTAGATAACAAATTTTTTTACAGTTTTATTTCATATTTATAAATGCAATAAAAATAATATTGGAGATCATTGCAAATCATGAATATTTCAAGATTACAAACTAGGCTTAGATAACAAATTTTTTTACAGTTTTATTTCATATTTATAAATGCAATAAAAATAATATTGGAGATCATTGCAAATCATGAATATTTCAAGATTACAAACTAGGCTTAGATAACAAATTTTTTTACAGTTTTATTTCATATTTATAAATGCAATAAAAATAATATTGGAGATCATTGCAAATCATGAATATTTCAAGATTACAAACTAGGCTTAGATAACAAATTTTTTTACAGTTTTATTTCATATTTATAAATGCAATAAAAATAATATTGGAGATCATTGCAAATCATGAATATTTCAAGATTACAAACTAGGCTTAGATAACAAATTTTTTTACAGTTTTATTTCATATTTATAAATGCAATAAAAATAATATTGGAGATCATTGCAAATCATGAATATTTCAAGATTACAAACTAGGCTTAGATAACAAATTTTTTTACAGTTTTATTTCATATTTATAAATGCAATAAAAATAATATTGGAGATCATTGCAAATCATGAATATTTCAAGATTACAAACTAGGCTTAGATAACAAATTTTTTTACAGTTTTATTTCATATTTATAAATGCAATAAAAATAATATTGGAGATCATTGCAAATCATGAATATTTCAAGATTACAAACTAGGCTTAGATAACAAATTTTTTTACAGTTTTATTTCATATTTATAAATGCAATAAAAATAATATTGGAGTTCATATTTTTATTTTGGTTAATTTTATTTAGAAAGCTTGAAGTTTCTGAATTGTAAAGGAAAAATCTAGTATTCTGTGATCACGAAGCTTCATTTTTTAAATTTGATTAATTTTATTTCGAAGATTGAAGCTTTTCGAATTTCAAAGAAGAAAGAAACGTGATATTCTATGATTACGAAGCTTCATATTTTTATTTTGGTTAATTTTATTTAGAAAGCTTGAAGTTTCTGAATTGTAAAGGAAAATTTTAGTATTCTGTGATCACGAAGCTTCTCTTTTTCAGTTCGATTAATTTTATTCGAGCAAATGTGAATTCAGAAAGTTGAAACTTCACAAAAGTGAAACTATAACCACCTTTCACAAACTTCCGAAGCAACAAAACACCCGGTAAAATGCAAAATTAACCGTTTAGTTCCAACTTGTTCGTTCTGAAAAAGAAACACAAAGGGGACAGTGACCGGTGAGAGCGTTTGATCTCACTGGCTACGTTCACAACGTGATCTCAATTAGTTCAAGTTCGAGAGGTAATTGTCCTTCTGGCTATTCTAAGCTGCTTTCGAAATTATGAGCTTGCAAAGATCGGGCCGACGCGACGTGTTTATTGCACACCGCTGCGGCGCGAGTTCTCGCTCGTAAAACTTTCCGCCAGAAGTAATCCTCGTGCTGCGTGCCTTTTAACGATATTTTTTCGGTTCCCGCCAGTCCATCTTTGCCAGTTGCTTCCTCTCTTTCTACTGGTGCACGTACCAACGCACGTGGGCACGCGTGCAATACAACGTTGCGCAAAAGTCTCCAACGCCTGCGCTCTTGCCATGGAAATTCACGATTTCCCTGGGAAAATATTCGAGAAGAATTATCTTCTTGTTCGTTTGAAACGTGGACAATTTTGCTTTAACTTTCGTTTGGTAATTCTTAGTTGAGCGAGTGTTGATTCGAGACCTGAGTCATTTTTCTTTGGCCTTCTTTTTGACAGACAAAATACTTAAATTTAGATTTTTAATTTCATGAAATTTTTATTAAGCTTTAATTCTAACTTTCTGTTCGTTCTATGAGGCTGAGTATTTTTCCTTGGCTTTCTTCTGGGAGATGAAATACTTAAAATTAAATTTTTAAG
>NW_017100510.1:918926-920894 GCF_001263275.1 Habropoda laboriosa | reverse complement strand
TAATTGCAAATCACAATCATTTCAAGATTGTGAACTTGATTTAGATAAATTGTTCAACATTTTTATTTCATGGTTACAAATTTAATAAAAATAATATTGAAAGTCATTGCAAATCACAATCATTTGAAGATTGTAAACTAGATTTAGATAAATTTTTCAAAATTTTTATTTCACCTTTACAAATTTGATAAAAATATTATTCACCTAATCCAAGTCATAATCACTTGAGAAATTTACAAATTTTCTATGCGACACTTGCAAACCCAATTGCAAAACACAATTATTACTTAATTCACAAACACAATGAATTAACAGCAGAAATTCTCGAAATTCCTCCAAAGATAAATCTTCAAGAAAAGTTCCACTATTTCCCCCGAAAAAAATTCAAAATATCCTACGTCAGATTGCACTCGACTCTTCAACCTGATCTTCCTGAAACAAAAACTGGGCACGCTAACAGAGAAGGAACGCAGTCGAGTAGCATTATTCTTCGCGATAGAATTCCACGAGCGTTGCATTTCCCTTTTTACGGCAGCGGGAATTTCTCCCCCGGCGGAACAACGTCGATTTCGACCAGAGTGCACGGACCATTGAATACGAATCGATCAGCGGTGGCTCTCGAATGCACAGAAAGGACAGTCGCGTCGGTTGGGGAAAAAAGTGGCTGATTTACGGACAGACCCGGGGAACCGCTCGTCGAAACGAATATTTTTCGTCGATCTTCTTCCTACACCCTCTGGCTGACCCCTCGCGACGATCGCGCAATGATTTACGATTATTTCGAATAATACGCCATAAATTGCGACGTTCAAGCGTCGATAAGGGAGTTCGGTACGTGTATGAAACTGATAGGAGGATCGATCATCCCGATGTTTAGCGGTATGTTGACTTTTTTTTCAGCAGACCGTTTTGATCGAGTGAAATTTTCGAGTTTGACCGATCAAGAAATCTACAACGGTGCACTGCGATGCTTCTAGAGATTTTGCTTGGGATGGCGGGTAAAGTGAATGGTAATTTTGTGAGGAAAATGATACTAGGCATTAGTGAGGTTAGATTTATTATATTTGAGGAATGGAAACTTTGGATATTGTTCGAGTATGATATATTACTGAATGTCTCGTGATATCTGAAAGATATGAATGATTTTCTGAGTTAGTAAAATACTTAAAATTAGATTTTTAGGTTTGTTAATTTTTTCTTTGGCTTTCTTTTGGGAGGCAAAATACTCAAAATTAGATTTTTAGTTTTATTCAATTCTAGTTCTAACTAGGAGGATTACCAATTAATACAAAAAAATTGGGAAATGCAATATTCTCCACCTTGTGCATCGACAATTCTTCATTAAAATTCACAAATTTTTCTTGAGAAAATTTTGTGGATCACTCACTGCACAAAATTGCAGTAGGAGCATAGACACATGTGCACAAAAAATAACATAGATAGAAGGCAGACGAAGTATCGATAGTTGCAGACAAAAGGGAAACACGAAAAAAATAGAAAAATTGAATTAATTGAAATTAAATAAGAAATTAGGTTAACTCAGGTGTACAATAATGGTAACAGCCGTATTAAATCGAGAAACATCTCTGTTACAAAGATGAAACGAGACTTTTGCACCTTACTGTACGCAACTGCAACGGCGTTCGACCTGTTGGCTCCGAATCGGCATCAGGAATCGTAAAGAAAAGTTCGCCAGGTGAAAATTACGAGCGGCCCTCGTAAAAGCTCGACATAAATAACAGGGGGGACCGTGACGTAAGGGTGAGCGCGTGGTACGAACCGCGAACAAAGGGAGGACAAGAATAGCGGTAGCTCTTCTCTTTAACCCTTTCGCTACTAAAATTTTGTCTCCTTAATTTTACATCGAGCTTCGTTTCAATAATTCATCCCTCCAATTTTACAACTAGATTGAGAAACTTGGAAAAAGGAGGAAGCAGAGTTTTCAAAATAATTATTTCATCTCTGTAA
>NW_017100510.1:894680-918345 GCF_001263275.1 Habropoda laboriosa | reverse complement strand
TAATTGCAAATCACAATCATTTCAAGATTGTGAACTTGATTTAGATAAATTGTTCAACATTTTTATTTCATGGTTACAAATTTAATAAAAATAATATTGAAAGTCATTGCAAATCACAATCATTTGAAGATTGTAAACTAGATTTAGATAAATTTTTCAAAATTTTTATTTCACCTTTACAAATTTGATAAAAATATTATTCACCTAATCCAAGTCATAATCACTTGAGAAATTTACAAATTTTCTATGCGACACTTGCAAACCCAATTGCAAAACACAATTATTACTTAATTCACAAACACAATGAATTAACAGCAGAAATTCTCGAAATTCCTCCAAAGATAAATCTTCAAGAAAAGTTCCACTATTTCCCCCGAAAAAAATTCAAAATATCCTACGTCAGATTGCACTCGACTCTTCAACCTGATCTTCCTGAAACAAAAACTGGGCACGCTAACAGAGAAGGAACGCAGTCGAGTAGCATTATTCTTCGCGATAGAATTCCACGAGCGTTGCATTTCCCTTTTTACGGCAGCGGGAATTTCTCCCCCGGCGGAACAACGTCGATTTCGACCAGAGTGCACGGACCATTGAATACGAATCGATCAGCGGTGGCTCTCGAATGCACAGAAAGGACAGTCGCGTCGGTTGGGGAAAAAAGTGGCTGATTTACGGACAGACCCGGGGAACCGCTCGTCGAAACGAATATTTTTCGTCGATCTTCTTCCTACACCCTCTGGCTGACCCCTCGCGACGATCGCGCAATGATTTACGATTATTTCGAATAATACGCCATAAATTGCGACGTTCAAGCGTCGATAAGGGAGTTCGGTACGTGTATGAAACTGATAGGAGGATCGATCATCCCGATGTTTAGCGGTATGTTGACTTTTTTTTCAGCAGACCGTTTTGATCGAGTGAAATTTTCGAGTTTGACCGATCAAGAAATCTACAACGGTGCACTGCGATGCTTCTAGAGATTTTGCTTGGGATGGCGGGTAAAGTGAATGGTAATTTTGTGAGGAAAATGATACTAGGCATTAGTGAGGTTAGATTTATTATATTTGAGGAATGGAAACTTTGGATATTGTTCGAGTATGATATATTACTGAATGTCTCGTGATATCTGAAAGATATGAATGATTTTCTGAGTTAGAATGGTGTTTTAACTCTTTCACTGCTGTTGGCGCCTATAGGCTGTTTAAAGATTTTCTTGCAGCGTGTCCTTGGCGCCTATAGTCTGTTTGAATACTTTCTTGCACAGTACACTTGGCGCCTATAGGCTGTTTAACAATTTTCTTGCATGTGTCCTTGGCGCCTATAGTCTGTTTGAATACTTTCTTGCACAGTACACTTGGCGCCTATAGGCTGTTTAACAATTTTTTTGCATGTGTCCTTGGCGCCTATAGACTGTTTAATAATTTTCTTGCATGTGTCCTTGGCGCCTATAGGCTGTTTAACAATTTTCTTGCATGTGTCCTTGGCGCCTATAGTCTGTTTGAATACTTTCTTGCACAGTGCACTTGGCGCCTATAGGCTGTTTAATAATTTTCTTGCATGTGTCCTTGGCGCCTATAGGCTGTTTAACAATTTTCTTGCATGTGTACTTGGCGCCTATAGGCTGTTTGAATATTTTCTCGCACGGTGCACTTGGCGCCTATAGGCTGATAATTTGCTTGCACTGTGTCCTTGGCGCCTATAGCCTGTTTGAATATTTTCTCGCACTATGCCCACTGAGTCCTTGATGCCTATAGGCGATTTGAATATTTTCTTATCTATGCTCTTGGCGCCTATAGTCTGTTTGAATATTTTCTCGCACTGTGTCCTTAACGCCTATAGTTCCTTTGAATATTTTCTCGCACTGTGTCCTTAACGCCTATAATTTGTTTGAATATTTTCTCGCACTGTGCTATAGGCTGCTTAAAAGTTTTCTCTCGCTGTGTCCTTGATGCCTATAGTCTGTCTGAATATTTTCTCGCACTCTATTGTTACTAACTTTTCGCACACTTAATTTTGCCCTTTGCTCCCTTCCACCTTAATTTAATAAATCGGTAAATCTACAAATTTTAATTTCAAAACTTTAAAACACCAAAAAAAGTGTCAACAACGAAACAACAACATAAATTTACTCCCAAAATGTACTCTATTCACAAAATCACAAAAAACAAACCTCCTATTATACCGATACGACTAAAAATCTTAATCCCACGTTACCATGAAAGATTCAGCCGTTCCTAATACCAAGAATAAAGCGATCCTCCTATTCCTGAATCTCTTCCTCGTCCATAACCCGAGGACAAGAAAGAAAATAAGAAAAAAAGCTCGAATGAAAAATGGCAAAGAAGATCCTTCAAAGCGACCGCGGAGGGATCTTCGTTGCTGCGGCTTTCAGCAAGAAACACGGCTCGAGCGTGAAAAAGGCGATCGCGAGACCGATTGATCTTAATTGATCGGGCAAGCCGTGCCTGGCAACCTTGCGGTTTATCGCGTTTTAGAGGCCTCACTCTATCGTGGGCGGTGGTGCTACGGTAGAAAAGTTCGCCTGGTTCGCCGGCCAATCAGCAAATGGAATCGTTAGTTAGCCCCGTGGTAATCTTGGATCGGACGTTTGTTCTTCCTTGTAGTACACACGCTCGTACACGAACCTCTGGCCGGCAATCGTGATTCACGATCGAGAGTCGTGGATTCGCGGTGTTTATCGGGGCTCGACCTATGTGGACCTGCTAGCGCTAATTAGCCTGCTATTTAGCGGTCTATATATAATTAGCGGGTCGATCTGACGGAAAATTGAAGGAAAAATTGCTGTTTCGTGGATCTGCCGCGATGCACGCGATTTTCCTTCGAATTTCAGCGATTCTAGTTGGTATTCGATGGTTTCAAAGGTGTTTGTAGTTGTATTTTAAATTACTTTTTTGAAATTATATTTTTAAATCGTGGATTTGATTAATTAAGTATGTCGTATGACGCGAATATTCTTATGAACTTGGAGTAGTCTGTGTAAAGTGTGCTTTTGGACTTTTTTATGGTGTCATTTAATGTGAATGAAGTATGTATCTTTTTCTCAAATATCCCTTTAAATTTGAAACTTCACGTTTCTTCTTTTCCTCAAATATCCCTTTAAATTTGAAACTTCACGTTTCTTCTTTTCCTCAAATATCCCTTTAAAATTGAAATTTCACATTTCTCCTTTTTCTCAATGTCCCTCTAAAATTAAAATTTCACGTTTCTTCTTTTTCTCAAATATCCCTTTAAATTTGAAACTTCACGTTTCTTCTTTTTCTCAAATATCCCTTTAAATTTGAAACTCCACGTTTCTTCTTTTCCTCAAATATCCCTTTAAATTTGAAACTTCACGTTTCTTCTTTTCCTCAAATATCCCTTTAAAATTGAAATTTCACATTTCTCCTTTTTCTCAATGTCCCTCTAAAATTAAAATTTCACGTTTCTTCTTTTTCTCAAATATCCCTTTAAATTTGAAACTTCACGTTTCTTCTTTTCCTCAAATATCCCTTTAAATTTGAAACTTCACGTTTCTTCTTTTCCTCAAATATCCCTTTAAATTTGAAACTTCACGTTTCTTCTTTTCCTCAAATATCCCTTCCCTCAATTTTCCTTTAAATTGAAATTTCACGTTTCTCCTTTTTCTCAAATATCCTGTAAATTTGAAATTTCACGTTTCCTCTTTTTCCCTTTTTTTTTTTATCAACGATCTTCAATCTTCCTCCGATCTTGAACTTACCCATTCCTCAGGTCATCGACCTTTCCACGAATTCGTCAATAAATATTTTTCCATCCCCACGAAGGACCAAAAAATGAAACGTCTTTTTTTTCGGAAAAATGAAATTATTCTCGAGATTATTTATCCCATAATTTCCCGAATAATCGTATTAAAAGGAAGGAAAGTACAGCTTCGAAGGTGCAAGATGGATCAGTTCTACCATCTGTTAATGGAATCATTGATCTTCCTGTTCTACATCGTTCTCCAGGAAACTTAGAGGCATATGGATTGACGAAACAGTTCACGTTACGCCACCTACAAGTCCCGTGGGCGTTGTTATCACGGGGAAAGGGCACGGACACGACTTTAAAACTAATTTTCATTCCCCGATAATGGATTAATTGCAAGAACAACCGAGGATCTGCTTCCTGTTTCACGCTATCGCGTACAGAAAATAAACCTCGAGGACTGCTCGACTTGTAGTACCATTGCAACAACGTTCTTTCGTGATAAAACGTAAACTTGCGTTAGAAAGAAATGAAAGCAACGTTTCCTGGTGATCGAACATTTTTAAGGATATATGGATATGCGGTGAAAGATAGAAACGGTATCTTCGAGTAATTGTTACATTTTATTGATGTTTCGAGAAATTCTACAAGGATAGTGTGAAATAAATTATAACAGAAAAAATGAAAAATTATGTATTTCTAAGTGAATTATTGTCTCTAATTCTTGTTGTAGTGGAGAGCATAAACCATTCCTAAACAAATGTAAAAAAAGGAGCAACAAAGGGAAGCAATTATTTTTTGAGACAATTTTATGGAATAATAAACTATAAAAAATTTCACACTTATCAAATTCACATTTTAAGATTGCACATTCACTCAGAAATTGTCCTGGAAACATTCAAGATCACAAACTATGTAAATCCAAGCACGTGAAAGAAAATACCGCCAAAAAATCACAATTCAGGACAATAGATTCTAATTTTATTCCAAAAGGTACTATTTGAGACAATTTTATGCAATCACAAGCTAAAGAAGAATTTCATATCTCAAGATTCTAATTTTATTCACAAAAAACCACAATTTGAGATAATTTTATGCAATCACAAACTAAAGAAGAATTTCACATCTTAAAATTCTATTTTTATTCTCAAAAAATCACAATTTGAGACAATTTTATGCAATCACAAACTAAAGAAGAATTTCACATCTTAAAATTCTATTTTTATTCTCAAAAAATCACAATTTGAGACAATTTTATGCAATCACAAACTAAAGAAGAATTTCACATCTTAAAATTCTATTTTTATTCTCAAAAAATCACAATTTGAGACAATTTTATGCAATCACAAACTAAAGAAGAATTTCACATCTTAAAATTCTATTTTTATTCTCAAAAAATCACAATTTGAGACAATTTTATGCAATCACAAGCTGAAAAAGAATTTCACATCTCAAGAATCTAATTTTATTCACAAAAAAACAAAATTTGAGATAATTTTATGCAACCACAAACTAAAGAAGAATTTCACATCTTAAAATTCTATTTTTATTCTCAAAAAATCACAATTTGAGACAATTTTATGCAATCACAAGCTGAAGAAGAATTTCACATCTCAAGATTCTATTTCTATTCACAAGTTTTCTCAAAAATATTCAAAATCATAAACCACCTTCCTCAAAATACATAAAAAAATGACACAAAGAAGTAATCACTATACAAGACAATTTTAACGAATCACAACAGGATTCGCATGTTTGGAGTTGGATTTTTCTCGAGAAAAACTGGCTTGCGACTCAGAGTCGTGCCGAATTCGTTATTACGCTTGCCGTTATCAAGTCATGAGCTATCTAACCGCGTCCGCGCAACGTACGCTGTCCCTTTTATCAGAGGAGCCTGCTGGACGTTTCTATTATCGCGAGTGCGAATCGTCGTTCCTTTCCGCCTTCGTCGTCGTCCTGCCAGGCCGTATCATTCGCGGCCCCGTAAAGTAACAGTAACCGGTCGGAGAAAAATGACGGCCGAAGAGACACGCGCGCCAACCTTCTCAATGCCACACGCTCTCCACTCCGCGGGGAATTTCAACGTCTTGGGCTACAGGATCGATCAAAATTCGTGGACCTTTCTTTGGAATTTCATTGGAAATTTGGAGAAATGTCTTGGAGTGGTTTTCAGAGTGGTTTTCAGTGAGGAATTGCAGGTGAATTTGAGCAGAGAATTGTAGTGAAATTCCACGTTTGTGAGGAAAATTTTATTCCAGCAATATTTTACAAAATTCGTGGAAATTCTTTGGAAATTTCTTAGGAAATTAAGAGATTCTGTGGGTTAAAGTATTTTAAATAATATTAAATAGTTTTCAGTGAGGATTTCAGAAGAATTTGAACAGCGAAATCTATCGAAATTCCATATTTTTGAGGAAAATTCTTTTCCAGCAATATTTTACAAAATTCGTGGAAATTCTTTGGAATTTTCTTAAGAAATTGCAGAGATTTTGTGGTCCAATAGTATTCTAGTATAATACCATAGTTTTCACGTGGAATTTCAGGAGAATTTGAGCAGAGAAATCTATCGAAATTCCATATTTTTGAGGAAAATTCTTTTCCAGCAATATTTTACAAAATTCGTGGAATTTCTTTGGAATTTTCTTAAGAAATTGCAGAGATTTTGTGGTCCAATAGTATTCTAGTATAATACCATAGTTTTCACGTGGAATTTCAGGAGAATTTGAGCAGAGAAATCTATCGAAATTCCATATTTTTGAGGAAAATTCTTTTCCAGCAATATTTTACAAAATTCGTGGAATTTCTTTGGAATTTTCTTAAGAAATTGCAGAGATTTTGTGGTCCAATAGTATTCTAGTATAATACCATAGTTTTCACGTGGAATTTCAGGAGAATTTGAGCAGAGAAATCTATCGAAATTCCATATTTTTGAGGAAAATTCTTTTCCAGCAATATTTTACAAAATTCGTGGAATTTCTTTGGAATTTTCTTAAGAAATTGCAGAGATTTTGTGGTCCAATAGTATTCTAGTATAATACCATAGTTTTCACGTGGAATTTCAGGAGAATTTGAGCAGAGAAATCTATCGAAATTCCATATTTTTGAGGAAAATTCTTTTCCAGCAATATTTTACAAAATTCGTGGAAATTACATAGGAAATTGCATAGATTTCGTGACCCAAAGTATTTTAAATACTATACAACAGATTCCCTGAGAAATTTCAAACGAGAAATTCCGACAAATTCTACTCTCTTCATCCTCCCATGAAAATTATTTCGAAAGCGTTTCCAAGATTCCGCACAACGGCAGAAATATTTCCCGTAATAAATAGAACCGCCTGTAGACCGCGCGGGTTGCGCGTAATTAGGCGTAATTTTATTTTACAGCTGGATAACGACGCGAAACATCGCAGGAATTATTTCTGAGAACAGGATAGCGAATTACCGGTAAATATATCGCTGCAACTCGTATTTGCAAATGTTATTAACCATTACGTACCTTTATGGTCTTGTTGCGTGCAATTTGTCCGCGATTTCCGTTGTTTCAACGACGAACAATTCGTACGAAAAAAGAAATACCCGGTTATCACACTTTTTACCGGAGAATATCGTTTAACGATATCGCGTAATACACGCACTATTCTGATTCAATTATTCCCTCATCTGCACCATCTACGGTGAATGTTTCTATTGAACTATCAAATGTTTCCATTGTAAATACAGTTCGGCCATCGCGATCAGCTGACCTTTGCCTGATCGTTCTCACGTGGGATGAATTAAACAAACCTACGCGAATATGTGGTACTCGAATCAACATTGGCATTAATATACCGATACCACGTAGAATGGAAAGGATAATATAGTATCGTAAAAACGTTCGCCATTTCCTGTGTGGTTTCAAGAGGCACAGGAAGAGTGTTGTAAGAGAAAAAGCGAGGGTTGAAAGGGATAGAAATTAGGCTCGTCGAGAGAACCTTTAGTGACATTCGAGGGCCATTGATAAGTTGACTATTTTGGGGGAAAAATCACGAAACAACGTATTGTGTATGGTGGAACGGAAGAAAATGAGGGAAGAGTTTTTCTGGCAAGTGGAATTGCAACTTCGAGAGTTGTCTGAGAGTTGTATGAGACGTTCAAGAGTTGTAAAAATTATTGTGAGTTGTTTTAGTGTTGTAAAAGTCATTGCGTGTTGTCTAAGTGTTGTGAGAATCGTTAAAAGTTGTCTCAGTGTTGTAATAATCCTTGTGAGTTGCCTTAGTTAGTGTTGTGAGTTGTTTTAGTGTTGTAAGAGTCGTTGTGAGTTGTCTTAGTGTTGTAAGAGTACTTCTGAGTTGTCTTAGTTAATATCATGGGACTGCTGTCAGTTGTTTTAGTGTTGTAAGAGTTGTTGTGTGTCCTCTTAGTGTTCTAAGAGTCTTTGTGAGTTGTGTTAGTGTTGCAAGAATTATTGTAAGTTGTTTTAATGTTGCAAGAGTCATTGTGAGTTGTCTTGGTGTTGTAACAGTCCTTCTGAGTTGCGTTAGTTAATATTATGGGTTTGCTGTTAGTTGTTTTAGTGTTGTAAGAGTTGTCGCGAGTCCTCTTAGTGTTCTAAGAGTCGTTGTGAGTTGTCTTAGTGTTGTAAGAGTCCTTCTGAGTTGTCTTAGTTAATATCATGGGACTGCTGTGAGTTGTTTTAGTGTTGTAAGTGTTGTTGTGTGTCCTTTTAGTGTTCTAAGAGTCATTTTGAGTTGTCTTAGTGTTGAAAGCGTCCTTCTGAGTTGCCTAAGTTAACGTTATGGGATTGCGGTGAGTTGTTTTAGTGTTGTGAGAGTTGTCGCGAGTCCTCTTAGTGTTGTAAGAGTTGTCGCGAGTCCTCTTAGTGTTCTAAGAGACCTTGTGAGTTGTCTTTGTATTGCAAGAATTATTATAAGTTGTTTTAATGTTGCAAGAGTCATTTTGAGTTGTCTCAGTGTCACTAGAGTCGTTGTGAGTTGTTTTAGCTAGTGTTACGAGATTGTCGTGAGTTGTTTTAGTGTTGTAATTGTCAGTGTGTGTTACAGTTACTAGAAAATCGTCTTCACGTTGCGAGTTGTGCCAATTCTTGACAAACAACAAATGACAAACTATTATAACAAAAAGGGGACATCCTTAATAAAAATTAAGCATCACGATAAAGGGATAAAAATTGAGAACCAGACTACACAATTAACACTCTTGGAATTTCCATTAATTATGACTGAAAAGGACGCTTAAAATATCTAAGAAATTATTGTTCAATGTATACTACAAAAAAATCGAGCGTTCTTCGACAAAAACTATGTTGTCGAAACTATAATAAATATACCTGGAAACGTATTTTCGAAACAGAGACCTCGACACAGCGGATAGACCTCCAAATGACAATTAACCTCGACGACATATTCCGTGGAGATCCGCCAAACCTGTTTGTGGATCTGGTAAAAACCTGCCAGACCCATAAACATCTGAGTCCCGTGCGAACTGCATCCTGCAAATGGGATCGAAGATGTAGCGACTGAATGAATTATAACCACGGTCGTATACTTTCATTTAACCTCACTTTTTATGAAGTCCTCGCCACTTCCTGAATAAACATTTATTAATTTCTGATTCTTTAGGATGTGTCGAATCACGCTCTGAAGGAATTTTTCTCCTATTTCTGACGTTTTCGGAAAATCGAAAATCGAACATTTCAAATTTTGTATCTTCATCTTAAAAATGTTCAAAAATTCAGAAAAGGTGTCGCAATTTAATATTCAATTCCGTCACTTTCCAGATACATTACTATTAATTTCTGATTCCTTAGACCGTGTAGAATCACACTGTGAACAATTTTCTTAATTCAGATAAAAATCAAAATTCACCTATTTTCAATATTATTCTTGATCCATTTCAGTTCGAAAATTATGCCGGTCATTTCCAATGTTATTTGGAATCTTCGCGTTAAAAATGTACAAAAATCCAGAAAAGGTGTCATAATTCAATATTCAATTCCATCACCTCTCGGATAAATAATTACTGATTTCTGATTGCTTGTAACGCACAGAGTCACAGTATGAAGGACCTTTCCGCCTATTCTCAAGGAAAGCTCGCTTATTGTTAGCCTCATTTTTAACCCTTTCGCTACGAGCGTCGCCTATAGACGACATCCGCGCGACGACCTGTGTGTACGAGCGTCGCCTATAGACGACGTCAGCGTGATACCACTTGACGATGAGACCCGCGATGTTTTTATTTTTACGCATACTGCACATCGATCACACTTGTCTCATTCTCATTATTGAGAATTTTAATTTGTTATTGTAAAGTGTAATTTTTAATTTTTAAATATATTTTTATTGATAATGATTGCAAAATCTCCAAATATGTTGTTGTATAACACTTAAAGAATCGTACGATCCGGAGAATGACGAGGCTGCACCGAAAGATATAAGTCCGAACACCAGTTTACCTAAGCGCAACATGCACACTTTTCGGCGCAGTGCTGCGTTCAGTGCCGCTACTCCGGCGGCACGGTGGCCCGTTCAACGGTGTCACTCCGGCGGAGCACACTGCCGTAGCGAAAGGGTTAATCCTTCGCAATTCGAAGATTCTGCGAGCCTCTTCCAAATTCATTTCAAAAATGTTCAAAAATTCAGAAAAAGTGTCGTAATTTAATATTCGAATAAATTACTCTCGATTTCTGATCCTTGTACAGAATTACACAACGAAGGAATTTTCCGCCTACTTCTAACGTTACTTTCGATCCTTTCAATTTGAAAATTCTCTCGTTTCCAATTTTGACTGGTCGCGTTGAAAAGTTCAAAAATTCCAAGAAAATCTCACAGTGCGTTCAACCTTCACGCGACGTGCGTAACAAACGTCCGGCAAAGGAATGCTCGTTAGCCATTCTCGCGACGCGTTCGCATCCACATCGCTCGCCGTTGCAGATCCGCGAAATGGTAACGTCGGAGGATCTCCCTCGAGACGGAGTCGCCTCGATAATGAGGCGATTTTCTGCGATCGTTTCATCGCAATCTATCGGCCTTTCCGCGGCTCGTTCGTCACGGTGCGCCCACGCGTGCCCATACAAAACGGGTTTCCGCCGCGAGTCGGCGTGCTTTACGCGCGCGCGCGAGCTTCGACGCGTATTAAGAGATACGCGCGAGATATACTTGCCCGTTCCTAATCGCGCCTCTGATCAGACCCGAGTTCCTTCACCCTGCCCGTGCACTTGACTTCGCTGGAAGGTGATCCGGATTCTTCGGCCTTTTTCCATGCCCACCGTAACATACGCGGAGGCGGAGAGACCTGTCAGAAAAGCCACTTCCAGAGTGTTTCGTAACTTTTAGGTGCCGTTAACCCTTTCGCTGCTATCGACGCCTGTAGGCGCTTTGAAAATTTCTTTGCTATTGAAAATTGGAGGCTTTTGGCGCGTTTTTGTGCTAATCTCAGACTTAATTTTATGTTCTGCAGTCTTCCAATAATTAATGTTAATTCGGTAAAGGAATTTTGGAATGATGCGGGCAAAAAGGAAATTTTGGAAAATTGGAGCCTTTTGGGGCGCTTTTGTGTTAATTCAAGCCTCAATTTTATCCTCTGCAGTCTTTTAATAATTAATCTTAATTCGATAAAGGAATTTTGGAAAGATGTGGCCAAAAAGGGAATTTTGGAAAATTGGAGCTTTTCGGGGCGCTTTTGTGATAATTTGAGACTTCTGCACTTTTCCAATAATTAATGTTAATTCGGTAAAGGAATTTTGGAAAGATGCGGCCAAAAAGGGAATTTTGGAAAATTGGAGCTTTTCGGGGCGCTTTTGTGATAATTTGAGACTTCTGCACTCTTCCAATAATTAATGTTAATTCGGTAAAGGAATTTTGGAAAGATGCGGCCAAAAAAGAGAATTTTGAAAAATTGGAGCCTTTTGGCGTACTTTCGTGTTAATTTGAGCCTTAATTTTATCCTCTGCAGTCTTCTAACAATTATTATTAATTCGATAAAGGAATTTTGGAAAGATGCGGCCAAAAAGAGAATTATGAAAAATTGGAGCTTTTCGGGGCGCTTTTGTGATAATTTGAGGCTTCTGCACTCTTCCAATAATTAATGTTAATTCGGTAAAGAAATTTTGAAATAATGTGGCCAAGAAGCGAATTTTGGAAAATTGGAGCTTTTCGGGGCGCTTTTGTGATAATTTGAGACTTAATTTTATGTTCTGTACTCTTCCAATAATTAATATTAATCCGGTAAAGAAATTTTGGAATGATGCTGCCAAAAAAGGGAATTTTGTTACCGTTGTGGGATATCTGAATTTGTCACGCGCTTTGTGTGCCAAAATTTGCCGCAGCGAAAGGGTTAAAGCGGAGGAAACATGCTCGGCTGAGTAATCGAGGGAAAATTTGTGGTTTCGTCGTTTATTCATCTTGGAACGATTTGATAGGAAGAGTAGTATGCCTCGAGGGAAGTGTGTAAGTTAGTTTGAGTTAGTATACTCCTCCTTTTATATTTTTACGTTGCAAATACGGCAAGATTTAGTAAATTTGTACTTCTTTCTTTTTTTAATTAAAATAAACAATTTTTGTAATTTTAGTGTTAATGAAGTTAGAAAAAATAACGAAAATAGCATTTCTGCTATATTAAGTACAGTGTGCTTCATTAATTTCACGAAAAATTAACGTTGCGAAACAGTGATCTCACTAAGTATATTTTAATGTTAATAAAGTGAGAAAAAAGATGTGCAAATGTTATTTTTAGTATAAAGGATGAAATGTGCTTCGTTACCATACAGTGCTCTCGAATATCTTATTTCCAGAAGAAGGGTTAAAAATTACAGGCAATTTTAATGTACCTTTTATTACCTAAATCTACCAAATTGCAGAAAATTGCTATTGATCCCTCTGAAATTAATCACAGATCTAAAAAAATTGCTACCAAATGACCAAAACTAACAAAGGGCCCCAAACTGTTACGAGAAGAATTAGTGAGAGAAGTGAGGAACTGAAATTGAACAAAATAGTTGAAGAAGCATTCGACCAGAAAAATTGTAAAAACTTTTGCACATCCTCTACCGAAAGTGATGTCAATTCTTTTGTCAAAATTTACCCGCATTAATTCGAAACATGTACCTATGCCCAAAAAAGTTTTCCAATCAGAGCACACCTCGTATCCACCCGAAATATGAATGTTCCTCCGCCGAGTGTCCGATGTCAAATTCCCTTCCCACTTATGAACACTCTATACTTCTTTCTGTTTACCTACGCTGAATTGGCGAATCTGTACGAGCGTATCGGAATTGGCGCGGCCAGGATTGATGTCGTCCTGAAAACCTCGTTTGGGGGAAATTGACTTGGAAGTAGTTCGACGCTAAGCTTCTTAT
The DNA here is from genome assembly GCF_001263275.1 of Habropoda laboriosa. Taxonomy (NCBI): domain Eukaryota; kingdom Metazoa; phylum Arthropoda; class Insecta; order Hymenoptera; family Apidae; genus Habropoda; species Habropoda laboriosa. Next base: position 905,268 of record NW_017100510.1, on the reverse strand, counting down.
TTCGAGAACTCCAATTTTCCCTGCGACGGTACACGGTGTCCCGATTTGATTATTCCCCGAACTCTGATACTTTTTCGATGGAGTTTCGAAACAAGGACACCCGAACGTTTCGTCCTAGTTCCAGGCATCTCTCGAGTGTTACAGGTTCCGTACAGTGGGCTCTACTTGGCCGGTTGATTCGCGTTTGTCAGGGAACGAAGCTCGACTTTTTCTTATGTCGAAGCCAGCTGTAGATTTATGCAGATCGTTCGGGTATCTTGGATCGAAGCGACATCGGGTATAATTGGCTTTTACGATGGCGAAAAGGAACGATCGAGGATTAATGAGGGTATAAGTATAGTGTTCCTGCATGTTGCTTGGTATCACCTTCGTTTGGAATCAAGATCGCATGTAAGTATTACGCGTTCTTACGTGTACCTTGATGTAATTTGATGTAATAGCTTTGTAATTTGGAAGTATATTGTGCGCTGCAGGTCTTTTTAGAGAAATTTTGGTAAGAAGTTGGTGATATTAGTTCTTTTGTAGGAAGGATTTGCGGTATAACTTTTTTTAACTTGTAAAATTTGGATGCTGAATTTTGAAACACCCTGTATCTCGAGTAACTTTTAATAGATCGCATGTTTTGTGTAAATTCCAATTTAGGGCAGTGCTTCTTTACACTCTCGGCAATATAAATTTTGTTAATCTTTAAAAATTTATATGTGTAATTTTGAAACGACCTGTAGCACAAACACCTTCCAAATAAGCTATGCAAGCGTACTATGTACAAACATCGCAGTGCTTTTCAAATTCAAATAAACCTCACATTCTCAATATTCTCTAATTCAAGAAATTCTCACCTTCAACTTTGAAACACCCTGTACCACAAGCATTGTCCAACGAAGCTCTAAAAATTTCAAATAAATCTCTGAAACACTTTGTATTGCAAACATGGTCCAACAAAGTGCTACAAATCCAAATGAATCTCATTTTTTTTAATATTCTCTAGTCTAAAAATTCTTAACTTCAATTCTGAAACGCTCTGTATCTCAAACTTCACCAAACACAGATCTACAAATCTCTGAAACGCTCCGTACTCCAAACATGGCCCAACAGAGCTCTACAAACCCAAGTAAACCTCCCTTTCTCGATATTCTCTATTTTAAAAAATTCTCACGTTCAACTTTGAAACACCCTGTACTTCAAACGTCACCAAACAAGCTCTATAGATCTCAAATAAATCTCTGAAACGCTCTGTGTCACAAACATCTCCCAACAATGCTCTACAAGTCCAAATAAACCTCCCTTTCTCGATATTCTCTAATTCAAAAAATTCTCACGTTCAACTTTGAAACACCCTGTACTTCAAACGTCACCAAACAAGCTCTATAGATCTCAAATAAATCTCTGAAACGCTCTGTGTCACAAACATCTCCCAATAATGCTCTACAAGCCCAAATAAACCTCCCTTTCTCGATATTCTCTAATTTAAAAAATTCTCACCTTCAACTTTGAAACACCCTATACCACAAACATCACCAAATAAAGCTCTACAGATCTCAAACAAATCCCACTTCCTCCTTATTCCCTAGTATAGAAAATTCTCACCTTCATCTTCGAAATGCCAAACAAATCCCACTTGAACCTACCTCAACAAAACAAAAACCTCGCTCTCAACTCTGAAACGACCTGTACAGCCCCGCGAACGCGGCCATTAAACCGCAGATTCACTCTCCCAGAATCCGGAACCCAGCGCGGAGTGCTTGTCTGCATGGAAAGCGATCCGCAGCATGAAAACGGCGAAAGGACGAAGAACCGCGACTAATCCGACGTCTCATTGGACACGCGCGCCGCTTTAATGCCGTAATATATTCCGGATAATGGGAAGCTGAATGGCGTTCAAGGTCAAGGGTGTCCCGCGCAATTTCCCACGAGACCGAGGCCATGACATACGCGCCACCAGTCGTGTTCAATCGCCGTCCAGGGAATTCTTCCTGCTTCGATACGCGAAAAACGAACAAACCGGGTAAATACGACGACGGGACACGCGAGAATCCGCCATTTTCCAAACGGTTCGACGACCTCACTCGCTCGGCCGAGACCAGTTGCGAGAAAATGGCCGAGTAATTGTGACGAGCGTTCACCATACTCGTAGAAATATGCAACAGAGTGGAGTTTCTTATTACGGTTGTAGATTAGATTGCTATGCAGAAATTCGAGCGGAGACGCTGAAGATTCGAGAATTCTTCTTAGTCGAGGGATCAGGGTTTTTTTGAAATAATCTCTGAGAACTGTGTCTTAGCAATTTTTCATTTTTTCAGGGTGTTTTTAGTTATTTAGAGCTAATTAGAACAATTTAGAATGTTTTGTGTGTTTTATGGAGAGCTAGAAATTGTTTAATTCATTTTTCCTAACCTCACTTTTTTTCGGAAATTCAAGAATGCTGGAGTTACGAATATTTTTCATGTTTTAAGCAAAGTTAGAATGGTTTTTTCATTCTTCAGGGTGTTTTTAGTTATTTAGAGCTAATTAGAACAATTTAGAATGTTTTGTGTGCTTTATGGAGAGCTAGAAATTGTTTAATTCATTTTTTCTAACCTCACTTTTTTTGGATATTCAAGAATGCTGGAGTTACGAATATTTTTCATGTTTTAAGCAAAGTTAAAATGTTTTGTGTGTTTTATGGGACACTAGAAACAGTTCAATTCATTTTTTCCTAACCTCACTTTTCCTGGAAATCCAGAATATGTTAGTTAGGACATTTCTGCCGGTGATTATGAAAGTGGCCTAATTTTTCTTTCGAAATATTCACAATTTTCCCTCTGAGAGTGTATTAAAAAATATTTCTTCATTAGGCAATCAAATATTTCACAAAATACTTGCTCTCATAACCTAAATCTTTTCCACGAAAAGATCGACACAACCCAAACCAAGTGATAAATTCAATTGTATTAAATTTTTCACCAGGACCACTTTCATAATAATCAGCAAAATTGAACTAAAGACTGCAGCATAATTATATATCATAGTTTCTCTGATTCAAAGAGAAACTCCATTCCATCACATTCTCAGAAAGGACCAACAGCAAAACACCAGAATTTCCATACAAAAAATTCATTTTTATTGTCGAGCATGAACAATGAGCAATAATTTAACGAAATCGACCGATCGTTAAAATGATTTCCAAATGAAGGGGCGACGAAGTATAAAGAAACAGCTAGCGCCAGTCGTTCAAGCTATCGATCCTCGATCAACACACTCGACGACAGTTCGCTGCTGCCAGTGAACCAATCATCCAGAGGAACACGCTCTCCAACAAAGCATTTCACCCTGGACGAGTGGTCTCCGATATCTCCCAATTTCTCGTCCATCAGTCCTGTTCGTATCCCAAAAAAATAACGCGTCCAAAACCGTCCTCGTCCTCAAAAACCAGCCAGCCAGTCGACTCAATGAAGATAGACAGGAACGTCGACCAACGAGTGTACCTGAGCAACTGGTACAGTCTTCAACAGCAACGTAGGTTCGATCTTCACCTTCGAATCTCCCTGAATCTGACTGATTCCGTGGCTGGAAATCGACGTGGTCACCGTAGCTGCAGCCAACTGAGGAACTTCCTTGACAAGCGGTACCAATGGAACAACATCCTTCGCAATTTCAGCATTTTTCTCTAGAGCAACGCTGGGAAGAGCGATGGGTTCCTTGGTGACAGCAGATGGTCCGTGGATCTGACTGATACCGTGGCTAGAGATGGTGGTCGTGGTCGAAGCAACGCCTAATTTACCGGCAGGTAGAATGTGCAGAGCTTCCTGGGAGAGGACAGGTAGAATAGGGAGACTTTCCTTGGATAGGACAGGTAGAATAGGAAGATGTTCCTTGGGTATCAACGTGGAGGCAACTGGAAGAGGTTCGAGAGGGACATGAAGGAAGGTGAGAGGTTGCTGGTCGATCTTGACCGCGTCTTTAGGTTTTGGTCCCTCGATTCCCAGCTCTTTGTGCAATTCTATGCGATTCTCGAGGTAGGTGGGAGCTCGAGCGAGGACTGGAAGGCCTCCCAATAAGGTCTGCGCTGGCAGGATCGGTTGCAAGTCGACCGGTTTCGACTCTGTCAGATCCAAACGAGCGTTGCTGTGCACTTGAACTTGGCTCTGGTGAGAGGTCGCCAGAGGGATGTCGCTGGTTAGCAGCACAGGTTGGTACAGAGCCTTGGCCGAAGGTGCTTTCTCGTCTTTATTCTCAGCTGAGTCTTCTACGCTACGTCTTCTGCGATGAGGTTTAGGGGTGTCTAGCTGCTTGTCGGTGTTTCTAGCTAGGATTATGTGGGCTGGTTCAACGTTCAGGTTGTTGTCCGTTGGTAAGTTTGTGGCAGCTACGCGGAAACCGTTGTCGTCAGCGACGTAGAAGACGGATTGGAGGATTCCGTTCGCGTCTATGTAGCTGTAGGAACCGCGGACACCATCGGCGTCTTTGATCTCTTCTTTCGCCGAGGGACCACCTGCGTAGCTGTACGCGTGCGCGCCTGTCCTCGTGTCCTGGTACTGCTGGTGGTACACCGGAACCGGGCTTGATAGGTACGCGTACGGGACCAGGTTCAGTGGAGTGCCTGAGGCTAGGCCTAGGGCCAGAATGAATGGAATCTGGAAGGAGCAATTGTGTGTTTCAGTTGAGTAAGTAATTATTCGGCGATTTTTTTATGATGCTTTGGTTTAAAGAACCAAAAGTAAGAATTATTTTTGAAATTTTTATTTGAAAAATTATCGATAGGGAATTGTTTGTTGGTTGAGTTGAAGTTGAGCGTTTGAGATCTTTCGGAATGGAATGTGAGAATTTTCTAATTTGAAAGTTTGAAATAACCAAAATTTGGGAAACTTGAAAATTTGAGATAATCAAGATTTGGAAATTAGAAAATTTGAAATAAACAAAATTTGGGAAATTAGAAAATTTGAGAAAACCTAAATTTGGAAATTAGAAAGTTTGAAATAATCGAAATTTGGGAAATTTGAAATAACCAAAATTTGGGAAACTTGAAAATTTGAGATAACCAAGATTTGGAAATTAGAAAATTTGAAACAACCAAGATTTGGGAAACTTGAAAATTTGAGATAACCAAGATTTGGAAATTAGGAAATTTGAAATACCCAAAATTTCGGAAATTACAAAATTTCCTAAATACCCAAAATAAATTACTCAAATTTTCAATGGCATTCAACTTTTGTAATTTTTGTAATTTGCATAGTTCAGAGTATCCTAAGGCTAAAAAAGCACAATCTCCAGAAATTAAGAATTCTAATTCACCGAAAATTTTCGAAAATTATTTCAGATTAGGCTATCGCTGCAAACCCTCAAATGTCAACTTTAAAAAATGTTCCAAATTAGTATTAATACTTCTCGAGCAATTCCAAACTCCCGGCAGTCTCTATCGTACTAAATCCGAGCTTCGATCGAATCACTCTCTGGACGGTCGTCGACAAGCTGATGGCTCGTGACTCCGAAATCCTCTCAAGGTTGACGATTCGACGGATCGTCTGTCGAATTTCACGAACGAGGTATTCTCGCCGCGTCGCAGGGGGTGAGTTTATACTTGCATGAGGCTGGAGGATCCAGTTCTCTTTACGATCCAATAACAGGTGAACGAGTGGCAACGACGGCGGGGCTAGAGACGATCGAAAAGGCGAGGCCCGTGGAAAGGCTGCCTGAGACACTCTCAGCCCTTCCAGGCATTGATTTCAAATCTTGACACACCGTGTCGGTGATCATTTGACTTTCAAGACTGCCGAATGCTGCTCGAAACCGCGGCAGAGAGCTATTTTCTCAAACGTTCTTTACCTATCCTGTGGTTTCTTGTAGCTGAGCTTGTTTCAGTCCGAATTTCTTTAGAGTGGAATGCAATTTTTATTTACGCTAATTTGGAGGTGCAGAAAAATAGAAATTGTCAGTTTTATTAATTGCGAAGAGAGAATTGGAATTAATAAAAGGGTAATTTCGAGACTCAGAATTTATAGAAGAGTACTTGAAGACTTCCTCCATTTCTCGAGCGACAAATCGAAGTCGATAAAAATTAAGATCCTCAGAAATTTGTTTTTAAAGGGAGCAGGGAAGAATAGTGTTATCCTTGTTAGCCCTAATGCGTTCTTCGTTTTGACTGTACACTCAAGCCTTTCGGGTCGAAAATGACCTAAGACCTTATGTGTAATAATTTTGTTAAAAAATGATGTTAAGGAACGTAAACTTGATAACAGCAAAAATGACGAAAAATATAAAAAGGCGGTGGGTCAGAAAAGACCCGAGCACCGCTCTAGGGTTAAACATAAATCAGCAAAATCATCACAATTTTCACACAAGAAATCCTCCGTCGCCTGTTCTTTGTTCTTCGAAAGAACGACTCTAATGCAACAACCCTGAGGGAACCTGATTAACCCTTTGCTTTGTAATAAAGTGTCACATTCGTGGTGCATATTATGTTGAAAATATTAAAAATGGAGTACTAAATTTGCAATTATCTAGAATTCTAATTTAGAGCTTACCAAATTCTCTATCCACCCTTGAAGCTTAGCAGACACAAATGATCTGTGGTATCTCAATTTCTTCAAATTAAGCACAGTATCAGAACTGCGAATAACTAAGACGAACATGTGCAGTGATAAAAAAAATCGTAAATCAAGAGGTCAATAAACTAAAGTCAATCAGTCCAACCCAGCGATTTTTAACTAATTACTAAAATTCCACGGCGCGCCAACGTGTATACTACGTTTTCTCTGACAAAAAATATACATTTCTGACTTTTCTAAATTTTTCAACTAAATTTCTATTTCTCAGTTTCTAAATTTTGCATTGAGAAATCTAAAATCTGCGCAAAAAATATACATATCCGACTTTTCTAAATTTTTCAACCGACTTTCTATCTTTTAATTTCTAGATTTTCCCATTAAGAAATCTAAAATCTAAAATCATAATTAACCAAGACAAACTTCACTAAAATCGTTTCATAGAAATTCACGGCAAAATTCGTCAATCTGACCAACAATCACAGTTCGAAAAAACTGGTTGGAAAATTAGAAGACGCGAGAAGACTTACCAGAGACTGCATCGTGCTATCGGTAGCGTATTCCTGTGAACCTCCTTACTCGACGAAGGACTGTTCGGCCTGTGCACCTTGCTTCCGATCTGGTTTTGACTTATATACATGGCGGTGGGGACGTGCGAGCCGCCGGCGGTGTCTTCGAACCAGGAACCAGCGGAATCGCCGAAGGACAGGCGTTCACCGAATACTTGGAGACGCGATCCCTCGATCCGGGATCCGGCATCCTTTGCCACGCCCTCCGCTTCTTCTTCTTCTTCTTCTTCTTCCTCGGGGTTGTTTATTTGCTCGCCTCCTATTTTCTCGCCACATCGCCGGGAACTAGATCCGTGTTTTCTGTAATGGGATCCTGGAGGCTGTAAACGGTCGGTCAGAGTAAACGTTTGAATTGTTCGGTGGAAATGATGATATTGGACTGTCGAGGGACGAGAAGGATGTGGTGGACGGTTCGCTTTTTTTCCATTTTTTTGGGGGAGTTAGGGCCTGTGGAAGAGGATATGGTGGAGAATTGCACGTTTTTTCAATTTTTTGATCGTTTTTTTTTTTTGAGTTAGTGACTGTGGAAAAGGATAGGTATGGCGGAGCATTCACTTTTTGTGACTTTTTTGATTTATTTTTCTCTTTTTTCTTTGGTTAGTGGCTGTGAAAAAGGACATGGCGGAGAATTCACTTTTTGTAACTTTATTGATTTAGCTTCTTTCTGGTTAGTGGCTGTGAAAGAGGATGTGGTGGAGAATTCACTTTTCTTTCACCTTTTTGGTTTTTTTGGTTAGTGGCTATATGTGGTAGAGTTTAATTTTATTTAGGAGATAGCAGGAGAAGTTTTAAGTTTCATTTATTTGGAGCGGCAGTGAGAATAAAGGAATAATAATTTTTGACATGTTACACAAAAAAGTTACAAGTTTTTGCAATTTTAGACGAACTTCAGAACAAAGTTAAAAAAATCACATGATTAATTCACATGAGAAATCACTTTTTGTAATTTTATTGATTTAGCTTTTTTTTGGGTTAGTGGCTGTGAAAGAGGACGTGGTGGAGAACTCACTTTTTGTAAATTCTTTTACTTTTTTTTACTTTTTAGGTTAGTGACTATGGAAAAGGAAATTCACTTGTTTCACTTTTTTGATTTATCTTTTGGTTAGTGGCTATATACGGTAGAGTTTGGTTTTATTTTGGAGATATTAGGAGAAGTTTTAAGGTGTGATTTACTTTGGACTGACAGTGAGAATAAAGGAATAATGATTTTTGACATGTTACACAAGAAAATTGCAAGTTTTTGCAATTTTACCTAAATTTTAGGACAAAGTGAAAAAGTCACATGATTAGATTACATTTGGTTAGTGGCTGTGAAGAAGAACGTGGTGGAGAATTCACTTTTTGTAACTTCTTTGATTTATCTTCTTCTTATTTTGATTAGTGGCTATGAAAAAAGGACACGGTGGAGAATTCACTTTCTTTCAATTTTTGTCCTTCATCTTTTTCTTTTCCTTCTGGTTAGTGGCTATGAAAAAGGATAGGTATGGTGAAGAATTCACTTTTTGTATCTTTTCTAATTTATTTTTTGCTCATTTTGTTCAGTGGCTGTATATGATAGGGTTTGGTATTATTTCGGAGATATTGAGTACAGTTCTAAGATGAGTGGACAATAAGAATAAAGGAATAATAAGTTTTTGACATGTTACACAGGATAATTGCAAGTTTTTGCAGATTTAGCTGAATTTCGTAACAGTGACAATGAGAATAAAGGAATAATAAATTTTTGTGAAATCAATTTTCACGAGAAAATTACAAATTTTCGCAGCTGTGTCTGAATTTCACAAACAAAGTTAAAAGATCGCACAAAAATATCAGCTCCGTGGCAAATTTCCACGGTATCGAATTCCCGACACTTTCGTTTCGCTGTAGCATCGACTGCAAGAATATTCTCGTTCCCTCGATAAAATTGTCACTTCCGAAAAATGGTAGCTACCGCCGTTAAAAATCTAGCAAGCATCTCGAAGAAAATCCACCGCAAACGACCTTCGCCGCAGAAAAACTCGACGGAATGAAAGAGTTATTAAAGTTAAAATCAGCCTTCATCACAGATACAACTTGTCCTTCTCACATTGAAATCCCTCGGACCCCGCCCAATAGCACCCAAGAGTCTCTCCCGACCGAGGGTAATCACCTAACGCTTTAACTTCTTCCACCGTCCGCAAACTCGTTCCCGGTAAACAATCGTACATGGCAATTGCCACGGCGAGATGATTGACGCCGTTAACCCCTTCGCTGCGCCACGCTCGCGACAAAAAACCTTCAGTTTGTAAGTAGCGGTGGAAACAATTATTGTTCCACGCTGGAAAATAAAGATGGGTGTGATTGAAAAACAACTGTTCCGCGATAGTCAAATGATCGATGGTGCATTCTTGCGATACCTGATTTTCAGCAAGAGACTGATATCTTATTTGCGAACTGTGAAAATGAATAATTATGTGGATTAAATGGGCGTATGTACAAGGTGAACCAGTTAACGTGGTTCATATTGGGTTATTCGGTTTTTAGTGGTTCGATTGAAATTTCTTCTTCTTGGTCGCATAATGTTTTAAAGATAATAATTTTGTTATTATATTAAAAATAGTTCAATTTGAAAGTTTCGTTTGGTCGCATATCAGAGTTAATATTTTTATTATACTAATAATATTTCAATTTGAAATTCTCTTTTGGTCGCATAATATTTCAAAGTTAATAATATTATTATTATACTGATAATATTTCAATTTGAAATGCTCTTTTGGTCGCATAATATTTCAAAGTTAATAATATTATTATTATATTAATAATATTTCAGAGTTAATATTTTTATTATACTAATAATATTTCAATTTGAAATTCTCTTTTGGTCGCATAATATTTCAAAGTTAATAATATTATTATTATACTGATAATATTTCAATTTGAAATGCTCTTTTGGTCGCATAATATTTCAAAGTTAATAATATTATTATTATATTAATAATATTTCAGAGTTAATATTTTTATTATACTAATAATATTTCAATTTGAAATTCTCTTTTGGTCGCATAATATTTCAAAGTTAATAATATTATTATTATACTGATAATATTTCAATTTGAAATGCTCTTTTGGTCGCATAATATTTCAAAGTTAATAATATTATTATTATATTAATAATATTTCAGAGTTAATATTTTTATTATACTAATAATATTTCAATTTGAAATTCTCTTTTGGTCGCATAATATTTCAAAGTTAATAATATTATTATTATACTGATAATATTTCAATTTGAAATGCTCTTTTGGTCGCATAATATTTCAAAGTTAATAATATTATTATTATATTAATAATATTTCAGAGTTAATATTTTTATTATACTAATAATATTTCAATTTGAAATTCTCTTTTGGTCGCATAATATTTCAAAGTTAATAATATTATTATTATATTAATAATATTTCAGAGTTAATATTTTTATTATACTAATAATATTTCAATTTGAAATTCTCTTTGGTAGCAAAATATTTCAAAATTAAT
>NW_017100510.1:879047-894260 GCF_001263275.1 Habropoda laboriosa | reverse complement strand
TAATTTTTTAAACATAATAATATTTTTATTACACTAATAATTTTTGAAAATTCAAAGAGGCGTCTAAGATAACTATAGTACAATATTGATATAGATTTCTTTCAGAAATTTCCAAAATCTCAATCTTTTCGTAAATCAGTGTCCAATTTTTGTCACGCGTTTCGTAAAGGGTTAAACGCATCCTATGTCCAACCAAATTTCTTTACACCCTCGAGAAACTAATATCGCCAGATTCCCCCGTAGAATTTCCCTCTAATTTAATCAGCAAATTGATTGCTCCGGTCACTCTAAAAAATCGTACGCTACAAAATGTCTTCATTCGTTGAAAAAAAGAAATGCCAGGCAACGACACCAGATCCCCTTCCACTCCCACTTCTCTTTGTCGCATAGGGTCGACGGATCCCCGATGCACAATGGGACGCGTGATTGCGTTTCTCGCTGCCTTTCGCGGCAACAATTCGACCGGCCTTGGTCGTGTCCTGTGCCACACAGTGAAATTGTTCGGCTGCCGCGGCCCAGGAATCCTCCCTTTGCAGAAAATAAAATCGCCAAGGCTGCTACGGCTCTCTCCCGATGACCCGGACACGCGCGGATCATCGAATCAACGCGACGTCGCGGAGAGACTTGACCCTTTGATATCGTCGACTTTCGTTTGGGAGTCGTTTGAAGAAAGGAGTGAAAAGTTTCACTTAGTTTGGTTGTTTGAGATTTTTGTATGCAGGTTAATTTAAAATTCGAAGGATGGAAAGTGTGTGACGACGCGCTGAGACTTGACCCTTTGAAATCACTGACTTTCATTTGACAGTCGTTTAAGAAAAAAGGAACATTTCACTGAGTTTAGTTACTTAACAAATTTCTTTACAAATTAATCTAAAATTAAAGAAATAAAAAGTGTGAGTGATGGAAAGAACGCGATTTAACCCTTTGAACCCTCGATAACTTTTCCTTGACTTTCACTTGATAGTCGATATCTCGAAAAATACAAATTCTCCTGAATTTGGTCACTTAAAATATTTATCTACAAATTAATTTACAATTTAAAAATCTAAAGTGTGAGTGATCGAACGAACGCGATTTAACCCTTTGAACCCTTGATAATTTTTCCTTGACTTTCACTTGATAGTCGATATCTCGAAAAATAAAAATTCTCCTGAATTTGGTCACGTAAAATATTTATCTACAAATTAATTTACAATTTAAAAGTCAAATGTGTGAGTGATCAAACGAAACCGATATCGCGTCGCGATTTAACCCTTTGAACCCTCAGTAATTTTTCCTTGATTTTCATTTGAGAGTGAAAATTTCGAAATGAAAAATTGCACGGAGTTGAATTATTCAAAATTTTACGGTTAATTTCGAATTTGAAGCATTAAAATTGTGTAAGAGCGTCAGTGGTGATTCTGGAACCAAAGGGTTAATGGCGACTGCGTGCCGCTCGAGGAATTATTTGTCAGTGTCAGAGGAGACACGCGGTGCTGCCGTTTCGTGGTGCTTTTGGTGTTGTTGTAGAAGCTTCACTCGGTGGAGTGGATTCTTGCGTTCTAGGTAGTTGCTTTCTTTCAGATGTCTTCAATCTTTGAGACTGCAGTGGATGATACGGTGCGTGGTTGTCCGTAGGAAAGATGATCTTTTTTAAGGGCGAGGAATGTGTATAGATTGTTTCAAGTTAAATGTTAAATATCGTAATATATTTATTTCAAATTTTTGTTTACAGTATATTACAATATATAAATTTTATGCAATATATAACGAAAGTTCTCAGATTCAGATTGCAAAAGCATTTTTTATCCGTCTGTTAACTGATAGACAAATTTATCAGTCGATGAATTGAGTCTATTAAACTGTGTCACCAATTTTGACAAATTACTTTTCATTTTTGAAATATTCAATTTCTAAATTCATTTCTAATTTCATTTTTCAAATATCCAACTTCTAATTTCATTTTTCAAATATCCAACTTCTAATTTCATTTTTCAAATATTTAATTCCTAAATTAATTTCTAATTTCATTTTTCAAATACTTAACTTCTAATTTCATTTTCGAGATACTGAATTTCTAAATTAATTTCTAATTTCATTTTTCAAACATTGAATTTCTAAATGAATTTCTAATTTCATTCTGGAAATATCGAATTTCCCGTATCTTGAAAAATTCACAAACCCACATTACTCGCAGACAAATCCATCAATCAACGAATCAACTCTATCAAACAACATCACAGGAATAATTCAAAAAAACCAGTTTCGCAATATTACAAAAATTATCGAATACCAGCTTCCTCCTCCAATCTCCTTCTACTTCTTGCCTCATCGATGCAGTACAATTTTATCTCTATTGAAAAACAGAACACGTCCTCCTCCAGTAGTGGACCCGGTCTCTTAAGGAGATTCCTGCTTGCTGGTCATCGTCCGTTGGGAAGTCTACGTGTAACTTCGTGTAGGCGATCCTTGCCTCTTTCTTTCTCTCTCTCTGTGGTCCACAGATATCGAGTCTCGATCACCTTGATGCCCGTTTGTTCTCCAGCTACCGAGAATCGCCAGGTACGCACGTAGGAAGTGACAACGCTACCTCGTAGGCGAGCTTCGCCGGGCAAAAGCGTGGATAATCAGGGAATAGATTCCTGTCTACGCGAGAAACTTGTACCACGGGGAGGAAAGAAGATAAATGGGGAAAAAAAGGGTGGAACAATGTTCGAGCGTGATAATCGTGCAAGCGAGAACCGTGAAAGAACTTATAAGTGGCTCGGTAACGTTTCCTTGTTAGTAATTTCGCGATGAATATTTTTGTGATTTTTCTTTTTTTTAATATTGTCCATTTCAATTTTGACTTCCTGTGTGTCTTTTTGTGGTAATTTGACGATGGATTTTTGATTTCTTTTTTTTTTTTTTTTGGAAATATTGTTCATCTGAATTTTGGCTTCCAACGTTTTTCTGTTGGTAATTTGGTGATGGATATTTTTGATTTTTTTTTTAATATTGATAATTTAATGTTTGGCTTCCAACGCTTTTTTTAGGGGTAATTTGACGATGAATGTTGGAAATATTGTTAATTTAAATTTTGGAGTGAACTAAATTTGGGTAATGGTAAAAATTGTTCGAGGAATAAAGTGGATAATTCGTTTGAAATAATGGTACTTTGTACGGTAGGGCAAGTAGCTGTTCTAAGAGTTATAATTACAAGAGTCCTCTTGGGTGAGTAATTAGAGTGTCTGATTGCTAATCTAAGGGTCTCAAGTTCGATTCTCGGATGGGTGTGGTGTTCTTGGGTTTTTTCAGAAAGAGAAAGTTTATTAATTCTAAAATTTGTACAGACGTATGTGTTTCGTTGTTAATTTTTCATTTAACAATTGACTACCTTTGTCAAAACTGAGAATAAAAAAAAATTTGAAACTGTCGTTCGAAATTTTATTTCCGTGAAATTTTGGACCTCAATTTCATATGACAATTATTCGTACGATAAAAAAGTACTATCTTAAAAACAACAAGAAACCAAGAAACCACGATAATGAAAAGAAAAAATAATGTAAAACACGCAAGAATCAAATAAAAGAGAAAGAAAAAAATAACTGCTGAATGTTCTCTCTAGTTAAAATTAGCATTCTACAAATGATTTAAGCTGCTTTTCAAATTTCGTTCGAACATTGTAGATTAACCATCGAAACGACTGGATTTAATTGCGGCTTATAATGAAACTCCATTAGCCTTTGCTCTTATTATCCTCCTTTTAGTTTGGCCAGCTAGTAAAATGTTAATTGCAATTTATCGTTGACGCATGTAAAATCGCGAAATTTGCCGAAGAATGCATATATACGTGGTCTGTTTTAAGTGTGTGTGCGAAGAAAGATAGTCACGAGTCTCGAGGTAAAATTTAAACCAAAGCACTATTTGTTAATGACGATACAACTACTAAATTTATCTATCACAAAAACTGCTCATTTTTATTATCAAGACCAAAATGAAGTTCGAATCTTTTACACGTCCTACGCCGTCGATGTGAATGCTATAGCGGTCGCATAGTTCGTTGCGGCGGTGTAAACGCAGCTTAGAATTCCAACGAGACGTCGTGGTCAGTAAAACGTTTTTGGAAAAATGCTAGAAGCCACTCGGACCACACCCACGCTCCTCGAGATCCGGTCACATATTTGCGGAGGTCGTCTTATGTCGTAAACAACATAAACATAATGCAGTCAAGTCCATGGACCACACCCGGTGTACACACGCACGCACACATACGCAGAGAGAGGAAGGTATCGAAGGTATCCAGACCCTATCGTAACAAGGGTCTGGACGCGACTTCAGTCTTCACGGTCAGAGAGAAAGACAGATTCCAAAGAAAAAAGACAGATAATAAATAAATAAAAAGACGTAGGAATAATCGGCACTTCGGTAAGTTCGCTGATCGAAATAAATCTTGGCCAGATACTAATGTTGGCGTATTTTATTTGTAAACGTGGAACGTTGCGTGTCATAGGGAATTTCTGAGTGATGAAACATGAGATTTCTGTGATGTAAGGATGTATAAAAATAAAATATTAGTTGTAAACAGAGTATTCGTGTTATATTTAACGGAAGTAAGCGTTGTGTTGAGGTTTTTTTGTACTACTGGATGAACAATTTAGATTCCTTCTGGCTCAATTCGTAGATGTAAAACTTCCATCCCTCTGACTACTGTCACTCTCAAAATTCTGGATAGTCCAACGGCTTGGTATATGCTGTCTGCGGATTCCACTGGCTCGTCGTTCACGTGCGTTACAATATCGTTGACTTGTAAACCTCCCCTAAGATGTTTAAATAAACATTTATCCTTGTTATGAATAACACGTAAAAATGATTTTAGATACGTACATGTGTGCCGGTGATCCCACGGTCACTTGATAGATTAGTACTCCGTGCCTGATGTTGCGTGGAATTCCCCTTAATTTCTTTTGCAATTCGTCAAAGAGATCTGGCGTTAGGCTAAGCATTGTGACACCGATATATTTAGTTTGGGGATTGTCGGCTACGGTTTTTATACCTAATACAATATTACTTTTTACTTTGCAGTTCTTATATTTGATACTTTTCAATTTTTTTTTTTTTCACGAATACTGCACCTTCGTTCTTTCTACGTTGTTCTGCTTTCTTTAAAAAATCTTTAACATCATCTATGGGTATTGCAAAAGAAATGCCAGACGTTACTTTCATTACATTTATACCAATTGCTTCTCCATTTAAATTAACCAGTGGACCACCAGAATTTCCAAACTAAAAAATAGCAATGTTTAACAAACATATATTCCATTTAAATTAAAGTACTAATAAAGAGATACTAACAGTGATAGCAGCATCAGTCTGGATGTAAGCCATCTGCTTATTGCGAAGACCAAGTTCTTGGCTCTGTCTATTTACACTGCTTATTACTCCACTTGTTATTGTATTATTTAGAGCTAATGGAGATCCAATTGCTACTACAAATTCCCCTGGTCTAAGATTTGCAGAAGAGCCCAGCTTCATTACTGGCAAATTTGTCTGTAAAAAAGAAGTAATTGAAATAAGAATAATAGAAATGAAAATAAATTAATTATCACATAAAACAAATATGAACCTTTTTAATCCGCACAGTAGCAAGATCACTGCGCAAATCAATGTCCTCTACAAGGCCAACATAAGTAGTTCCATCATAAAGACGTACCTGTGAAATGGATTGCATAATAATTTCTGATAAAAACTTGTTCACTATTTATTCCTGTAACACAAAAAGGATTATTCCAAATGTAAGAGTTACCTTAACAGTTGTATTAGGCCTATTGGTAACCACATGAGCATTGGTCAGTATCAATCCATCTGATCCAACAATGAAACCAGACCCATTGCTTATGGTGGATGGTTTACCTGTATAAGAATCATGTCTATTTGCCGATTAACAATTGTTCAAAATTACAATTGTATTAAATTTGCTCCAAACGCAAACACAAACTACATTTACCTTTTATTGCTTTGAATTTCAATGTACACTACAGCAGGAGCTGATACCTCCACCACATCTGCTATAAAATTATATCTATTCCTATTGTCATTTCCATTCCAAGATGTAGCATGTATCGTGAACACGGAATGCATCAAATTACTAAATCGGTTTTGATAATCATCTTTCCATTTGTAGAAAATATAACCAAAACCGGAAAAGAAAACAGTGTAAAGTAAGACATTCTTTATTGTTTTATTAAAAATATGAGACTTTTGTTCTTGATTAAACGTATTTTTGTATCGAAAGAAATGATCCGCGTATGAAACTGATAATAATTGTTTATACTGGAACTGATTTCTTTTCAAAACGGTCCAAGATACACGCGTCAAAGGGACAGCCATTTTTCGACTTCCAATCAGAGATCAGTCTTTCAACTGTACTTTCGAATTCGAATTCCGCGCGCGCGTAGTTCTTCGAAATTTATGCAAAAAAATTGTTATTGAAAGCGTGTGTTGTGAAGAGTGTGGACAGTACTCTAGTGAACCTTCCTCGTGGGAATCACGGTGCTTCAGAACTAAAAATTGAAAAAATAGTGAGTGAATTTTATTACAATGTTTCAAGTTCGAAAGGTTAGTGCAAAACGAATGCATCTGACAAAAAAGTTAGAGCACAATATTTTAGAAGAATGTAATTTTCTTAAATTACGGAATAATTTATTCGGTCTCTTGTATGATGAAATCGTATAGAAAAAAGCATAAACATTTCGAATACACTTTATTGAAGTACATAAATATTATATCAATAAGAAGACGTATGTACAGTATAAAACGAACGATTTATAATTTTTCTTTGCAATAACCATACTATGCTGGTTGTTTTTTCATTTTCTTCTTTATATTTACAATTCCATTTGACTGATTGCGTAACTTTGCTTTTTTTTGTATTTTTAAAGCTTCAGGTTTCTTTAACATTCGAGGTTTCTTAACTTTTAGCTCTGGTGTTATCTTTTGTTTTTCCCCTTTCTTCTCCAACTTCCTCAAGGACTTTTTAGTATTTTTAACTACTGATATTTTCCCTGTTTCTTCATCAGGTTCACCTGAAGCCCGTACTTTCCTCTTCTTTATGTTATTGACAGTTTCTTTTTCATCACTAGCCTTGCGTTTTCTAATCTTTTTAGTTTTTGCTGCATTTATATGAGTTTCTTCATCTATATCACATTCTTTCTCAGTGTGTCCTGCAAGTCATAAAATAAATTATGTTATTCTATTATAATTATTGTGCACATACAAACTACGTACCAGGTTCGTTGCATTTAAAA
The DNA here is from genome assembly GCF_001263275.1 of Habropoda laboriosa. Classification (NCBI taxonomy): domain Eukaryota; kingdom Metazoa; phylum Arthropoda; class Insecta; order Hymenoptera; family Apidae; genus Habropoda; species Habropoda laboriosa. The sequence continues at coordinate 886,995 of NW_017100510.1, read as the reverse complement.
CATTTTCCAATGACATTTGGCTTGTTGCCACACAGATGTTTTGTCACAACACATCTTGTGCATGTTTTACAATGTTTCCAATAAGGTTTCACGCATCGTTTGCATATGTCACAGTGTTTATATGTGAGACCATTTTTGGAAGTACAGTCCTGACATTTCTTACAATGTTTATTTTCTTCGGAAACCCATTTCTTACATTTTTTACAATACCAATAACCATCTGACTTAGGAAGTTGGACTAAGTTTAATGGTACATTTGTAAACATTCTGATTGGTGATGGTAATTTAGTAGGTTTGGAGTCTGTTATAAATAAAGGATGATTATCATACGATACTTTGTAGTCTGTCATTCTTAAATCCCTTAAGCCACCTTCCACATCAGGTGGATTGCTTTTCTGTTTCATTATGGATTCCATGAAGTATGGAAATATGAATATAACTTTTAAGCAATCACTCTCATCTTCTATATTGTTCCATTTTCTATGGAGATCAGAAATTTTCTTTATGGTCCATGATATTGGTTCTACTCTACTACCAAAAGGTGGATCACATACCAAGTATATGTCTTTTCCCTTGTTTTGCATGACAAAGTCTTTAAATACATACATAGCACTCTCATTGAAAAAATGATTATTCAAAAGGTTATACCAACAATAATTCAGTGGTCCAAAAAAGTTGTGCTACAAATAAATAAAACATATAATTATATTAGTTTCACATAGCTTGCCTCAATATGATTAACACTAACACTTGAAACTTACAAATCTTCCATCAAAATCTAACAGGAGTGAAGATATATTATCTTCATGTTTCTCTAAAATATGTTCATGAATTTTTGGAGTACCAATGCAAAGAACTTGCTTTGCACCAAGTTTTACAAGTATATTTACTATATCCTCTGTTGCTTTCTTTGTAAAAAAATATTGAGCTTCTTGTCTAGAATTTTCCAAAGGTTTCAAGATTTCTGTTGGATGTGTCATTTCATAGTCTGTCAGGCCTTCTTTTATGTCATGATTCTTGTGTTTGTTCGTATCATCCTTATCAGCTTTGGATATCAATTGCTCACAAGTGTAACAGTAACACCTTTTCTCTGGTGCTATTGCCATTATCTCATTAAAACGTACATATAACGATCTATGACGATAACGAGATACATATCGCTTCTTTTCCTGATCCCATTTGGTTGCTTGCCGTTTCGTTAATTGTTCATCTTCTTTTAAATAAAATTTGCACATTTTTCTCTCGCGGCAAGCAGCACACACGTAGAATTTCTGCAATTTACCAGTTTCGTATGAACCAAATAACAAGGTAGGTCCTAAATAAAGGAAATATCATTGGAAATGTGTTACACGCCGCTACTTGACAAAATTAAAAATTTTAACACGAAAAATTACCATGTGGACATTGAGGATGTTTACTCGGGTCGGACCAGTAGCATTCCATGTTCGAAGAAATTTATTGAACGATTTAAAAACGATCAATTACACCGATGTTTGCTATAAATCAAAGATTACACATGTTTACGGAAATTTATTATTTGCCCATTAATTAAATAAATATTTATTAAACGACCCATACTACACACCCTAAACGAAGCATTCGTTCACACAAAACCAAAACACACCACGTGGTTAGCAGAACGACGAGAAGTCGATGAATTATCGATACAATTCGAGAATCGCTTGCGATTCGAGAGTTGCTTGCGATATTTTAAAGTACTTATTTGAAACGAGCCATTTCCCGCGTCAATCAGTTGCAACGAATTTGAACGGTGATCGCGAGTGGTCTGTGCGGTGAATCGTTTTTTAGTGAATTAAGTGTAAAAATTAAGTTCCTAATGTGTTTGGATTACTTAAGTTAACGCAGAAATGATACAGCTTCAATGTACGTATAAAATTTAATAAAATATGCTTGATTTTTACGAATAATATGTAATTCAAAGTGAAGTAGAATATTAGATAGAATTCTCCATTACATTTTCAAATCTAACGGTTTTTCGATCTTTGTCAATTTGAAATTAGCGTCGAAAAAACCGTTTAATTAACGCAGAATACGATGACTTCGAAAACGTAACTGCTAATATACATAAGGCAATTTAAGCCTCTAAAGACTATAAACATCTTCGTGCGTTGTCTTGTCATGATTGTTTTCTTTTTTTTTATAATGTCCTATCGTAAAAATACAAGTAATAATATATTATATGTTACAATATATTCGAATGCTCAACTTTAATTGGACCATAGGATACTTCGATACGAAAACAGGAACAAAAAATATATATGTATATATAATATAGATTCCATCTTATTTTTGTGATTTCAGTAATACTGCATCGATAAATAAATATCTCGCGGATCGTTAAAATTATGTTAAAAAATAAGCTGATCTATCTAGAATGGATAAACGAGCATAAAATTCGCGCGATTCAATTTTGTTAGAACGAGTGAAAACAGTTTTCGTTTTTTTTCTTCTTGTCCTTCGTGTAGTCTTTTTCAAAGCATCTCTAAATTATCTACAGAATTGACGCACACACCTTTTTATCTTTAATTTTTTCTGCTTACGTTTTTTTTTCCTTTTTTTTTTATCGTTAAGCGTTTTAGGCTGTGTTCATTCTGCTAGATTACAATATATATATCACGGACTACATATCCCGTTTGCAGTTGGAAAAAAACATTCACTAGGAAAAACTCTTATCTTGCGAATACCTCTATCACGTGTCAGTGCAACTATTAATATGTTTACAGAATATTATCGTGGTTAAATTAAGTTACTCGTATATACAAGAGGTTAACCGTCTAAATTTATAACTCATATCAGTTTGGTCTAAATCTCGTTACGCATACAATATGATTACATAACAACGTGTTTACTGCTCTTACATATGCAACTTTTCTCCCTAGAATCGGTTAAATGTAATATACATAATACTGCAACTGTGCAAGTGTACGAATACTATAATTGTTATTCCTTTTTTTTTTCTTTCTTTGCTTCTGAAACCACTTGTATGTTTCAATAGCAATTTTCATAAGGAAAAGAATACAACGTTACGAACAAAGCATTTTTTTCCCCTTTTCTTTATATATCCAAAATAACTCTCGAACTTGAGATCCAGCTTACCATAGTAATTCTACGGATTTAGACACTAGTTTTTTTTTGCCCTTCGAACGTCTAGACTTTACTATACAAATAATTACTAGTTTGCACATTGTACATATTTTCAGAGAGAGAACGTTTCCTTTTTTCCAGTCCTAGTTTGCTGACGTATACATCCGGTTTCGATCAGCAATTTTTAACATTATTAGACTACATTTAAATAGCTCTTCGCATATACATAATTGACTACAAAGCTTCTTTCATTCAGCTTGCTGCACCAACAAATTTTCCATTCTACGAGTATTCATAAATATACAAGTACACGTGAATCTAAAGATTTACCAAAAAAAGGAAAAGCAACAATATATGTTACAAATAAATAAAAAGGTTTAACAGCAGGAAAATTTTGCTTGTGCAGCAAACATTGGAGCTTCAAAGAATGCTTGGATTAAATTTCATCGTATAAGCACGATTTCTTTTTTTTTTTTCTCCCTCTTTCGGTAAACTCACAATTCCATGTTTCTAACATCTAAATGCATTGCTAGGATTCGTTTTGGAAAAATCCATACAAAGGTTGTTGCGATGAAAATTTTCGTATAAATACGCCGAAAGCATTTTGCGAATAGATAAGTCAGTTCGTGTAAGCGCCAAGTGCGCGGTCGTTCTCGTCGATGTAGAGTATAATAGAAAATTTGTAAGTGGACACACAAACGGACTTGCTCTGTAGATTAAATATATTGACCACGTTGTACTTTGGGAAATGTTTCTTCTTTTTTTCTTTTCGTTTTTTCTTGTTTACTTTTTTTTTCACGTGAAAGAATATATAGAAAGGATCTTATCGGTTAATCGTTTCCTTCGCACAAATTTTTTGTTAGCAAGATGGCAGTAATTGAAATTGAAAAACTAAACAACATGTTGGGCACGTGCAGTGAGAGATATATATATATGTGTATATTCCACTCGATTCTCTAAATTCGAAGACGCCTAAAAGTAACGTGACATTTATTTAAAAAATTCCTATGCAAAAAGTGTCTTCACGTCTACCGTGTAATGCATTGTAAATCGTGCTCGAGTATTTCGATACTTGATTAACTATTCTAAACACCAAAAAATTTTTAAACTGTCCCTCGAAAACTTCACAAAGCTATCAACTTCGATTGACACGAGCCCCATCTCTCTTGCAATCTTCGACGTTGCTCCATGTGATGATCAGAGAGATTCTTCGAAAGTCCTACTTGCCCTGTCTTCAATTTCCTAGGATCTAGATTCGCCCCTAATGTTTGCACGCCTTTGGCGAATTTCGAGAAAGGCGAGAGAATATCTTTGGCGGTAGATGCCACTGGACTTGCGACGCTTGTAATATTGTCCTTAATCGACTTCAAGGCTGATTCACTCTGAGAAGATGTGATGTTCAGAGTTAGATCTTGCTCAGATGTAGACCTCTTCTTATCCTGTAGTCTGTTCTCTGTTAGTAATTTATTCCCATTTATACTGTTCAATATTAATTTACTGTCTACTTCTCCAGTCGAATGACTGATATTTCTGGAAAGAGTCAAGGATGACGGAGGAAGCATTCTCTCCTGATCTTCAGTCATACCCTCTGTTACATTTTGTATAGTTATTTCTGGTGTCTTTTGAGGGGAAGCACTCATTGTACTGGTCCCAGAACCTGTATGCTGTGGAATATTCAAACCTTCTCTGTCTGAGATAGGTCTCATCGTTGCATGTTGGTCTTCGTTGTTTTTATTAGGTTCCACTACATCTGTATTCTTGATACCCATAATGATACCAATGGATGGAGTGTAAGCCTCCATCAGATTCTTGTCATGTATGAAGTTCTCTGGCATTTCTAATGGAACCGGAGGAACGCTAATATCCTCATCTTCACTACTGCTACCGCTATTGCTGTGTTTTCCTTGCATATTGCCTGAGATATCTCTACCTCCAAGTGTGAATGTGAGCTTTGCAGGAGTTTCTGTCTTCCTGCCTATACTTTTGGCTATGTCTATTGGCTTCCTGGCGCTAAAGCTATGACTTAATTTATTTAACTTGCTAAATTGTTCTGACATGTTGCTTAAAGCTTTTGTTCCTGCAATCAGAGTATTTTATGATCAGTTATTAATTGCTTTAAATAGAAATAAGTTTCACTGTTTGAAAAATTCTACCTGCACTTTTAAGAGCTAGTAACTGTGTCTCTGAAACATTTCTGGTTAATTCAGGAAGCGAAGAAATGTCCAGCAGACCCGTGGATCCTTTACTGTTCACTAATTTACTCTTTCGCCTGTCTAATGTTACGTTCATTGCTATAGGAATCTTTGGTAGACAAGCTATCTCCGCAGCGACAGAAATAGCCTCGCAGATTGATTTTAAAGACTCTGTATAAACGTCTGAATTAATATAGCACTTGAACTATTTCAAGCTGAGATTACAAAATGATTTTCTTTTTAAATATCCTACCTATACTCTCTTCCTTCGTCTTTACAACAACAGCCATATTATTAAAAAACCGTAAATTTGTACTGCGGAACATGTGAAAGTAGCCGTACTCGGTGGCCATCTTGTAGTTTATTCTAATGCAGTGGAAATGCTTATTCTCAAAGAGGGAGACCGTGTTCTTTGGCTGGCCGAACTCGATCAACACGATGTCCTCGAGGGGAACTCTTTGGTAGTTTGTCACTTTGTCGATCTGATCGTCGTAATCAGCTACGTAATAACTGTCCCGCGTTAATATGAGAATAGTATCCATCTCTGTCTCCGCTAGGTCACCAGTTCTGTTGAAATTTGTCAAATGGTAAATTTACAATAGAAATCAAGTGAACTTAATTTTTCCAGAGAGAAGAATCACCTTACTGAATCGGTACAAAGATGATTTTACATTAATTGACAAATGTGGTTTTCTTCTCTCCTGAACAAATCAAGTTTTAACCGTTTCAAATTATTCTTCTGTTGTGTGAAGAGTTAGAAAATAAAAGAAACAAGGATACAACGTACACGGGATCAGCGTCAATTAGTCCCCAACTGCCTAGAATAATTTCTGGATCGGGTATAAGTAGCTTCTTGCAATCCTCGATCAGCAGTTTCACGTGAATAGCTGTTGCAGCATTGTCCTCCTCTTCTGTACGCTCTTGAAACACCTCCTCGTTAACCGAGTTCCCTAACATAATATCGATTGTGGCCTGTCTATACACATCCTTAAAACGGTTTAAATAGTATCTGAAAGAATATAGGTCTGCTGAGTGTCTGTATTGAGTCTTAAAAGCGAGTTAGAGTGAGAAAACAAAAATATGAAATAAAAGTTGAGGATGGGACTTTTTCTGGCGTCAGATGGTAGGGGAGAAGGAGCAAATTCTGCTTCCTCTTGGGAATTGAGATTTCAACTCAAAGTCAAGCATTTTGTGGTCATGCAATTCAGAAAAATCCCGTGCAACGCAGAGACAAATTTATTAAAAACATGTGGTGTCACAGTTCTTTTTGTTATACGTCGTCCTTGTTTCTCGTATTCGACAAAGCAACACAACGTTATATATATATATATTTCAGACGTCAAAGTGGCACACACTTTATTTCACTGTTTGTCCGTGTGAAAATCTCTGAACACAAAGCCAAGAACGAACCTTGCCAAATCATATATAGCACTGGCATAAAGAAAGTCAGGATGGGTGGCAAGTTGAAGCTCTATGTTTGGTGGTTTCGCGGGTATTAGCTCAAGGCAGCAATTATCAAGGATGTCTAAATAGTGCGACCAATCGGTATTCAGTTGATTAACGTCGATGGGGTTCCCTAGCAAGGTATCTATCGCCGCTTGACGTATATCATCCATAAAGTGTTGCTGAAAATATCTATGGGAAAATGAAAGGATCGTGTCAGGGATCTATGTCTGTATACAGAGAGTATTATCAGTACTTAAGCGATGATTGGTGGTGTGGATTGTCACAGAGAGAGAGAGAGAGAGAGAAAAAAATATATATATGGAGTAACTGTGTATGTCTTTGATATCTAATGACAAGATACGAATAAATTGTAACAGTTTATTCGTTCTAATAAAAAAAATATATATATATATATTACAACGCCTAATATATTCTTGAACGATGATCAATGATAATCCTAAGGGTTGGTGTTGTATTCGTGTAGGATGTGTGAATGTGAATGGTGTTCTATTTGCAATGCGGGGCGTGTGTCATAATTGTGGTCCAATTGTACCTGTTCGCAGAATTCATGCCGTCTTTCATTAAACCGGTAAACTTTCTTTCCCCTGTTCTTGTGTAATCACCCTACAAGGAACAAAAGAAACTAGTATATCGTAGAGGTTCGGCCAAGTGGCAAAAAATCTTTGCTCTCTTTTTGGTTGTTTTTTTTTTCCATTTTTTTGCTTATGGCTAATCGTAATGGGTTATACAGCCCAAAAACGAGCGTGTTTCTACGTGGTACGAACCTTCAGAGCATTTGTACCGGCATATTGTTTACTGATAATGTCGCCGTTATTCGCCCAAAGCAATTGAAACGTTTGTCGAATATTCGTCGGTAATGTTCCGTCCGGCGGTATTAGTCCTAGCTTGGAAAACTGCATTTCCATGACAGCTTTACCCAAAGCGGTTTGCACCACGTTCGTTCTATCTAAACAATCTATGCAATTCACCCGAAACCCTGCCTTCTGCATGCAAATTGTGCCTTGCTTATCGCGCCAACAGTAACCCATGTCTGTCAATACCGTAGCTAACGCATTGACCAGGATAGACACATTTTCAAAATGCATTCCTCGACTGTGTTAGGTATAAAAGAACATTTAACGACAATTCGAGATTACTTCATTAGTTTACAAGTACATTGTCAATTGCTTACCAGTACTCGTGGA
>NW_017100510.1:874656-879037 GCF_001263275.1 Habropoda laboriosa | reverse complement strand
TTATTTCCGGATGATTGTAATTTAGTATATGGTTACTGTAAGCCTCCCAAATTATTTTCTCCTTGCCTGTTTGCTCCACCAGATTTACGATACAAATTGGACCGTATAATCGAAGCTCCTCGGCAAAGTGTTTCTCAAAAGCAATCTGTGTCTCTGTCTCGTCTAAAGTATTCAGAATATTATAGTTTAAGGTTCATAGGAATATTTTCTCGAATGATTACCTTTGTCTATACGTGGTGGAGGCTTGTACTTGTAGCCAGGTTGAGACCAGTACACAGGTACACTGCCTCTTACTTGGACAAAAGATACTTGGTGATCACGGTACCAAACTAATTGTTCTGTTTCCACATAGTTTGCGCATTTCCCATCGTCATCGACACCACGTCGTTTGTATCTTAAAGAATAGGTTTGCCGGTAGAAATTTAGAATTGAAATGATAGAAAATCAGCGAATGTATAATTACCTTGTTCCGGCGCGGAACCTACTTCTTCTAGATATAATTGCTAAATTAAAGGTTTCATATTGAGGCTGATCATCAAGTCCTACTTCTACTTTACATTTTTCTATTTGAACATATCCTTGAATAACTGGTAATATCCAACTATTTGCGTCATCTGTCTACAAAGATGATATATTATTATAATAAGATGTATCTTGGTGCAATGATGTGATTACACTTAGAAAAACCTGAACTTTTAAATTAATTATATCCTGTAACATGTACTTATTCCAAAAGAACCTATCATCCACTCTCTGCCAAAGTGGCCTATTTTGTGCCTGCTGATTCTTTTCTGTCTCTGTGATGCAAAGCCTCTGCAGGCTATTGGTGATGTCACCAGTTTGACAGAAGTAAAATGAGTCAGTTTCAGTAAAGATTTTACTCAATTCCTCCAGAATTCTCTTCTCAAATCTCTCCTTGTCTTTCACAATACTTCTTTTACCTACTGTGGATTTCACCTGGAAATATTCTTAATGATATTACATTTTTTTTTTAAATAACTAAATTTCTTATGTTCAATTGCAACTAAAAAAAAAAAAAGAATTACCTGAGATGTTGCAAGTGCAGCTGCTTGTTGTGTGGTATTTTTTATGGTATTTGTAGCACTTTTAATAGTGCCCCATGTTTTGGCAAAGGCTGCTTTTTGTGGTACATCGAACAGGCCACCTTCACTTTTTTTCTTTGGCAAATTCTGATGCTTCTTGCATGGCAAAAGTCCAATATCAGTATTTTCATTGCCAAGATGCAAAAATGTGATTGATTTGACCTTATATATAACATGACCTCCATATAACTCTCCCACTGGTGAAACCTCTTTGATTAACATCAAACGAGGTTCCAGTACACCAGGCTGCTCTATTTTCCCAATAATTCCATAAATTATTCCAAGACATTCTAAGTCCTTTGGGGAGGCCCATTCCCAATCTGCGAAGTAATTTGCAATCAATAATACTCTACAAAAGCCTCCATGTTAAAAATCAAATATTAAATCACACAGATCTCAGCTTTCCAGCTAATTGCATTAGTTAGATCACAGCTTTTACATATTTACATAATTCACGAACCGTTGCTGGTGAAAAATCACACGAATACAATTACCTTTTAAAGTATTCCCACGCGTAATATTATTTCAATAACGTTCATTCAAATACAATCGAATATGAAATTCTTATTTGTACGAATTAATCGTTACGCGAAATAATTGATGAGAGGAACATTACGTAAAATCGTTTCGGTTACGTTTCACGGAAAGTCGATGCAGTTATAAATAAGAACAATGAACCGAGAAAACACAACGTGTATCGTACTTGACACAAATGTATATACACTTCTGTCAAACGACGAGCGTATACCCACCCGATTTAGCGGAAAACTCTCCTGTGTATTTGTCCCACCATAGGCTGCGCCTTTCTTTCACGAAAATAAAATGCGTGTCGGTGCGCAACAGTTCCATGCTTCCGTCTTTTCCACTGACGGACGATTTCTACGCAGCATGTGGAACGACAGCTCTTCGAACGAAAGTCCGCCTATGACGGACACTTCGCCATCTTGCTCGTACATGAGACTAACAATGAGACCGTTCACCAACTACATATACATTCGATCAGAAAGTAGATGGCGATAGGGAATTAATTATATATAGCTTTTCGTTATCGTTAATACTTTAAGCGATAAGAATTGATGACATTCGGTGCAAATTTATACGATTTTAATGCGTTGTTGTTATTTAGAAATAACGCGAATTTGAATTGTTTCCAATGCGACTTGTAGAAATTTGTTTCTCCTTTTTTTTTTTAAAGGATTTTCGAAGGATTTTACGCGGAGGGATGAGAGTGGAGAAAAGGATGTAGAAATAGAAAGGAACGAAATGAATGTTTAGATTATTTGAAATACACAAGATTTATTTAGGTAATCTGTGATTACATATTTTGTATATGTTTCACAATAACTGATAAGTACATCATAAATACAAAGAAGCGTGTGAAAATATGCGAATAACGATTAGTTAACGTTATCATTAATATCGTCGTACGTCGTTCATGGAAGAATATTTAAAAGATGACCTCTTTATACACGTGTTCTTCGTTCGAAAGAATTTTTTAATCGAACTCGCCTACTCGAATTTCGCGGTTGTCGATGGTGTACTCGAAACGTGTCATTTTGAGTAATGAAAAAGATTCATAAAATTTAACAAGCATTTAACATCTTTTGAAAAAAAAATGTCTACTCGCTCCTTCCCTCGTTTCCTTCCTTATTCCTCTTCTCCTCTTTGGTTTTGTCTATTATGTATTCCTGCCATTTCCTATGATTGAGTGTCTGAAAGTCATCCACTTTGGCTATTAATTTTAAATACTGAGACAATTTTAACAACTCCTTGTCTTTCCTTCTGGTGATGTGTGCATGTTTGAATGGTTTGATTTTTAATCCTGATTGTGGATTCATGATAAAGTTTCTCCTAATATCGTCAAACATTATTGTGTTCTTTGCAGAGAACTGCCTGTATTTCCCCCATATGATAGCAAGTGGTTTTGCTGTGATAGTACCATACTTTGATGTGATAACATTAATCATAGCATTTGAGTCAAGGTGACATGCTATTTTGTAATAAGAGTTATTTGAGACTCCTAGCACTTTCATCTTTTCATTGATCCATTTCATACTAGTCGCTGACCAAATCACTATGTCATAATTTAGATAAGCCAGGGTTAAAAATTGGTGGAGGAAGGGACGCATCAATTCCACACCACTTTCCGCTGTTGATTTGTGATCGAAAATGGTGTAGTCTATATCGAGCACCAGTAGTTTCTTTCCTTCTCTGAAGGGATTTAATTCTACAAACCTGTAGTAGTCGATTCTACATTGGATTTGAAACAAACACAGCTTAACATTCTCTATCTCTATCTCTTCTTCTTCAGTCTTAAAGTCATTAATTACATCGGGCAAGTCTTTTGGTGCATGACATGCCTCGGCGATGTCCTCTTCGCGAGATCCCATCAGCATTAACTTGAATCCAGGCTTCATACCCAAGTTCCTTAGGATCTCCTCATCTTGAGATGCTTTGTCTGGTGAAAAGAAAGATTCTATAGACACTTGACAGGGTTTTAATTAATGCTGTCAAATGTGTCAGATCTAACATGTTGAAAGGACAGTTCAAAATCAATCGAGAGAGATCATTTGAACGGACTTTATGTCAAAATCGAACGGTCAGTCAAACAATGCGCGTGACTCTATATGGAAAAAAAAACAAAGGGAGAGAGAGGGTCGTGAAAACAGTTCAAAACATAACCTTTGGTTCGGAGGTTCAGCACTTTTTGACGTCCCGGAAGGATGCCAGTCTCCTGGTGTATCCGTTCTTTCAGACCGCGAACGGTATCGCCCAGGTTCACGTCCGGAATCTCGAATTTTTTCCTGCCCCATACTATGATGATCTTCCCTACATTCTCCATTTTTTTTCGAAAATAATGACGCGACACCAGACGATGTGTACTATGAAGCAGCCGAACGTACACACTCCCCCATTAGGTGTGTACATACACTAGGAACGTCGTAGAGTTTAGTGCAGACATTGTACCTTTGTGTCGATACTGTAACGCGAAGTTTATCCTTCATATAGGTGGCGTCTCGCTGTCTGGATCCGATCAAGACGGTGCTGCCATCGCAATGTTGATAAACATTCATTCATTTTTTTTTCTCTTATCATTTTATAGTTACGCCTACTGTGAAAAGACTTTCATTCACATTTCTGAATGAAAAGTGTAATAATTATCGTACGGAATAATTCGTTTAGATACGCTATTACGAGTATTGATCATTTTTACAGTGCTCAGTCGATCACTCGTAAATTAAACCAATACTTAATTCGAAGAAAAATCTTTAACCTTC
>NW_017100510.1:846956-874621 GCF_001263275.1 Habropoda laboriosa | reverse complement strand
ATCGAGATTTTTACGAAAGTAAGTCGCGTTCCATGATAAATTTTCAAAATATGAAGTAAAAATTTTGAAACGTACAATAGAGAAAAGATTATTCAATTTTTAAATGTTAACAAAATTTATGGGTCACCTTGTGTCGCTAAAGTTTCTTTTTCTGGACACCACATGAATAAAAAATTCATTAAGAATCGTCGTTTCGACGTCCTTAATTTTTGGCAAGCCCGGTTGCTTTCCCGCGCGAAAAAAAAAGAGCAGAAAGTGTCGAAAAAACGGCTCTCGATTGCGTCTGTTTCGTTTACGAGCGGCGACGAGTGAAAAACGGTCACGATGGGTTCGCGATTCGGAGCTTTTAGCCGCGTAAGAACGGAACTGTGGATGCCTCGTTTATGGAGGCTGCGGCATAAACGAGCGTTCGCAATTGCAGCTTAGTAATTAAATTTTTGCATCTCGTCTCTCCGGGCCATTATTTTTCTCCCCCCCCCCTTTTTTTGCTTTCTTTCCATTTTTATTTGTGACACGGAAACTACGTGAAATTGCAGTTGCAGAGGCAGACGCGTCGAACTCTGCGACATGTTGCTGATGTCGGTTATTACGGAGTGAAATGATCCTCGTTTATGATAATTACGAGGATTATTTCCAGGAAATACGACTTGGGCGGTTTTAACCAGAGATTAAACGTGAAATATAAAATGTAACAAGGCTCAGTGGATTATCCATCTTTTTACTCGGACCACTCTGACCTGTAATGTACTCTTTATTTAGGTATGGGTTCAATTGTCACGCTTCGCTCATTTGTAGTTCAACCCTTTGCACTCTAAGCATTTTTTGACAAGATTAACAGTGAAACTTCTGGTAATCCACTTTTATTTTGGAAAAAAAAAAGAAGGATTTTTACTTTCTACTTGTTACGTTAATTTGCAATATTCTGATAACAAGAAAAAACCTGAATTTTACATTTTAAAGTTCTGCAAAGTAATTACGCGTGTCGCCATGAAAGCACCATTAGAGTGCAAATGGTTAAGATATGTTACGCATTTTTTGTTTAACGGTGAATGCACGATTTTTATTTTTTTTTTTTTTGTGGGGAAGAGTTGTGTTGCATAGTTGATGGTTAAAATCACGCACAAGTGATTTTATTTTATTTTATTCACCAGTAACCCAGATTTAAGGTGTTTTTTGTTTTAATTAGCATTCGAAAGAAAGACGCTACTTTCCTCTTTTTATATTATAAATATGTTTCTTATGCTAATTATGGCGTGTTTGTATAATTTTAAGCGACACAGTGCCTAGTAAAATAAAAGAATGTGGTTTTGTTTGTGTAAGAGTAAGATTTTAGTATTGGGTCATATTTGACCCAGCATCCTCTGTCCAATAGATAATTGACAAAATGAATTTTCTTTTCTCCTGGAAAATTCAGTTTTCTGCAGTTTCGCTAGTTTATCATTGGAACGACATTTCTGCTCCTTTTTTTTTTTTTCACTTTGTGCCAAATGAAGAGTGTTTGGACCCAGTACTCGAAATTAGGGTATGAACAAAGAGTAGCCAAGATTCTGCACAAATGCAATTTCCAGTTTTCTAGTATTAGCCTGGAGGATCAGCCTGAGCTTAACCTTGGTTCGATGCTAGATTATAAATCGGAGGGAGTGCATGCGAGAGGGCAAAATTGAAATGTCCGAAATAGTTTGTGACCTGTGTTTCACAAGACATCCGCCGTGAATCAGTTTAACCCTTAACTAGGTCACTGCTTCGATTTTTTCGAATCGAATCATGTCAAAATTATATTTCTTTTTTGAACTAAAACATGTGGAAATTATATTTTCCTCGAACCAAATCATGTTGAAATTACATTTTCCTCAAAACAAATCATGCCAAAATTATATTTTTCTTAAACGAAATCATGTCAAAATTATATTCTCCTCAAACCAAATTAGGTCAAAGTTATATTTTTCTCGAACCAAATTATGTGGAAATTATATTTTCCTCAAACCAAATCATGTGGAAATTACATTTTTCTCAAAACAAATCATGCCAAAATTATATTTTTCTTAAACGAAATCATGTCAAAATTATATTCTCCTCAAACTAAATTAGGTCAAAATTCTATTTTTTTCAAACGATATCATGTCGAAATTATATTTTCCTCAAACCAAATCATGTCAAAATTATATTCTCCTTAAACCAAATTAGGTCAAAATTATATTTTTCTCGAACCAAATCATGTCAAAATTATATTCTCCTTAAACCAAATTGGGTCAAAATTATATTTTTCTCGAACCAAATCATGTCAAAATTATATTCTCCTTAAACCAAATTAGGTCAAAATTATATTTTTCTCAAACCAAATCATGTAAAAATTACTCTTTCCTCAAATATATTACACGAATTCATAACTATGCCAACTATTTTTATTTCCCAAAATTATGGATACGTTCATAGTGCTTCATTTCGCATATTTCTCTTTAAAAAAATTCCCACAGTATCTCGTCGCCTAAAAAGTCGCAAAATATTCTCAAAACCATCCAAGCTTCAAATTTCAAAATTTTCACCGCGAAATGAGTTTCAAATTCAACCCTTTCACTTCAATTAACACCTAAAGACACACATTCGCCTTAATTTAATCCTTAATTTTGTCCTCTCCCTACCTCCACTTCAACACAGAAAAAAAAACTCAAAACGCTAAATCAACATTTCAATTCCAAAATGATTAAAAAAATCTTAAAACATAAAGCGAAAAATCCCGCATTAATTGCAAAAATCGACCACCCATCGTCTATCACACACGTTATCCCAAATACTGCCAGCAGCGAAAGGGTTAAACCGAATTTCGCCAGCAGGTGTAATCCCTCCTTTCGCCATTCTCGCGGCTGAACCGTCGACGCTACTCCAATCTTCCGTCGCGGCGCGTTTTCACGCGCCACAATGGCCGAACAACGTGCTGCTCGTCGGTGAAAATTGCCGCAACATCGGTCGAGCTTAAACAGTCGCCCTTGCTAAAAGTGGTTAATATCAATGATTAAGCAAGACACGAGGGCCGACCTTTATTACCACCGCGTGGTTTTAGACCAGCTACCGCCGTCCGATGAGTTATGCCGGCCGTGCAGTTTGTAAACCGGCCACTTCGATAAAGTGGACTCGAGTTTAATATCCGACTGTATCCAGCCCTCTCGTTAAGCGGATATATCCGTCGCCGGGGATTATTTCTTGCTTGGAGTTGCGCGATTTATCGTTTCGAGAAGAATCACCATCTCAGTTGAGGGGGAAAAAAAGGGTGGAGTAAGGAGAGATTGATTGTGCTGTACCGTGGAGATAATTGTTAACAGCTCGATGGAGGATAAGTTGGTGTTTTTAGAGGGTAATCAAAATTGTTTCGTTGAGATTTTAACGTGCAGGGTGGTTCGATTGTATACGTTATTTTTGGTGGTGTTGATAGTAGGGAAGTATTACTGATAAGGGAATTTTGTGAGGTGATAGGTATCGATATTACTGAAACTTTGGTATATTGTGGTATTAAAAGAAATATTTGTCACATCTTTTTTTTTGTCTGCAATGGTTCACGTTGGAAGGGTGAAAATTGGCATTAAAGATGAGAGTGATGAACTGTATTTGGTCGAAATTATTTTTGAGATATATGAAATTCGTCAACTTATACTATTCTTCTAACTCTAATAGTCTTCGAGATATTGCACTAAATATGTTTACTACCCCTTTTCCTAACTTTGGAGGCGACTATCGTCCCTTCAACGTGGAAGATTGCTGATTTAAAAAAAATACGTGTCGAATATTTCTTTGAGATCTATCACACCCCAAAATTTCGTCAAAATTGGTGATTACCATTTTGAAATATTATGATAAAAAAAAATCGGTGAATTTTTTATTTTGAAAAATATAAAATTCGCCAATTTATACTATTCTTCTGTCTCTAATAGTTTTCGAGGTGTTACACTAAATATGTTTACTACCCCTTTTCCTAACTTTGGAGGCGACTATCGTCCCTTCAACGTGGAAGATTGCTGATTTAAAAAAATACGTGTCGAATATTTCTTTGAGATCTATCACAACCCAAAATTTCGTCGAAATCGGTGATCTTCACTTTGAGATGTTATGATAAAAAAAATAGTGATCGTCACTTCACTCCTTCCTGTAACTCGATGACGATAAGAAGAATATCTCTCCAAGGTGATCGATTATTTTTCCGCATATTAACATCTCTTTTTCGTTCTTTCTATTCTTCGCTGTTTTCCCCAGACTCGAGAGATTCTTTTGAAAAATGGTCGACGGACTGGGAATAAATGGGATAATCACTATGGTCGATTCGGGAACAGACAGTTAACGGCATGGAGGAGAATCTTTCTTTTCAAGGGCGATAACGAGGCGTGTTGGGTTTCGTGATTTCGGTCTTTGGGAGAAACGTTGATTTATTCGTTTGTTCGCGAGGTACCTCCTGCGATGCAATTTTGGCTCTTATTTGGGTAATTTTGCTTTCACGTTCTTTGCTCTCGATTCAACTGGCTCTACAGACCGAGCCGATTTGCCGATTTTTTCGTATAAATTTCAAGAGGAACGAGAATTTAGGAATAAGATATCGTAAAGTGCTGATAAAATTCTCTCAGGTAGCGATCTCTCCCTTTAGAATTCTTCTACAGGCCCTTGTTTATGGCAAACACTCGTGTCACCCAACTCGAAAGCATCGCTCAAAGCAAGACAAAGCTCTCTACTCGCAACTACCTTCTAAACAGAAACTGTTTTTCCAAGGAAGCACCCTTGACACTCCTTTTCTCGAGCGTGTCTTCTAAACTGTCTGACTGGGGCCGTGAGTACTCGAATAATTTCGGGAGAACGCAAATAGGATGAATACAGTTAAGAGGCTTTTGCCGGAGCAAGATCTTGATCTTTAAATAAGGTTTCGATGGAAGTGTTGCTTGACAACAGTTCGATCGTTTGAAAAGTGAAGTTAAGTAGGCGTGTGTGCAACTTCTGTTTATTAAAATGACGAAGACTACGAGAGGGAGATGTTCATTTTCTCTTGGGAAATTATGCGTGCAAGCCTTCGCTTCGTTTTTTTGTTGAAAAAGTTGTTTTGTGAGAGAGAGACATGGTGGAACGATAGTTTGAGGGATCTAGTGTAATGTGGAACATAGATATTCCGTACTAAACGCAGTAAGAAGTTGGCAATTAATCACCGTGCAATCTTCAAATTTTGAATTTTCTTTCGAAAAATATTTCACTTTAAAGATCGGGACGAAAGAAAAGTTCCGAATTTCTCTCTTAACAACACCAAAGTCTATGCAAATCTGAAGCACGAATTCCACGTGATCAAATTAAAAGTAAGGTACAAAGTTACGGGGCGACAAATTTTCAAAATAATGCAAGGCGAAAAATGAAACTCCCAAATTTCACTCTTAACAATCCCAAAATCCACACAAATTTGATTCTCCGTGATCACGCGCAATTCCCGGACAATTTTCAGGCAAAAATTGCACGTGATCGGCAACTGAGTGCGACAGCGAGGTATGTAGTTATGGGGCGACAAATTTTCAAAATAATACAAGGCGAAACGAAATTTCAGTTTTCCGAAATCCACACAAATTTTATTCTCCTCGATCACTCACAATTCCCAAACAATTGTTAGGCAAAAATCCCACGTGATCAGCAACAGAGTGTGACGGACAACGAGAAAGGGTTAAAGGTGAGGTACAAAATCAAAGGACGACATTAATTTTCGAAATAACGCAAGGCGAATAAAAAACGAAATTGTCAGTTTTCCGAAATCCACACAAGTTTGATCCTCCCCGATCACGCGCAATTCCCGAACAATTTTCCGGCAAAAGTTGCACGTGATCGGCAAGAGAGTGTGAGAAAGGGTTAAAAGTGAGGTATAAAGTTAGTCGTGGAGAGGTTAATCAGGTGGATAGGGTTGGCTAGAGCTGAAAGAACCTCTCGCCCTCTATTTCCCTTCCTCCCTTCCCTGTCGGATTTTTCTCTGGTGGATTCAAGGGGAACGGGGGGTCAGCGTCGCTTCCTTTCGGCTTTTTTTAACGCGATCCAATTCCGCTCTTTTAATTGGAAGCAGATATAAGTCGACGTCCATGTGGGTCAGCACAGGGAGAGTAAATAAAAGGGAGAGAATAACGAGAGAGAGGGGGATGGAGGATGGTCGTGATAAGTTCACCGACAGAAAGGGACGAGGGCTGTTGCTGTTTGTTGGAATGCTGCGAGGCATTTCGCCGTGGAATTCTATAGGAGGCTCAAAGTGGCATCGAGCGTGCCGTTACCATTCTCACGATCCCCCTTTTCTTCCGTGTCTTCCAATCGATCGTGTCTCCGTTCCTATTATCCTTACTTTTTTTTCTTCGCTTCTTTTCAAATGTAGCATTTTTTTTCTGGCGTGTTGGGACCCGTGTTGTCGTCAATATTTGCGGTCCACGCTTATAGTACACTCCCAGAAGTATATCATCCCTTTAATTTTCTTCGTTCTCTTAATTTCGGTTCTTTCTTAATTTTCGTCTTCATTTTTCCTTCAGTTTCTTAATTTTCGTCTCCAATTTTTCTTCAATCTCCCAATTTTCACCTTCATTTTTTTTTAATCTCCCAATTTTCATTTTCATTTTTTCTTTAATCTCCCAATTTTCACCTTCATTTTTTTTTAATCTCCCAATTTTCATTTTCATTTTTTCTTTAATTTCCCAATTTTCAGCTCCATCTTTTCCTTAATTTCCTAATTTTCATTTCAGATTTTTAATTTGAACTCCACGTTGACCCAGTCACGACACTCTGAGAATCTAGAATTCTGTGTTTCCGTTCGCAGAGGTTCGAAGCCCCAACCATTGAAATTTCATTGACGAATCTGAAGGCAAAGAGAATTCAAAGTTGCTGAAATCAGATAAATTGGACAATTTGCAACTGTAAAAGTAACGAAATTATATTACAGAACAGTGTTAGATATTGTTCAATAATGTCCACACAATATTTTCCTCTGTGTTCGTTTTGTTTTTATAGCCTGGTTGCTAGGTATCCGAAGGATCAGAGACTCGGTTATTACTTTAATGAAACTTCGCGAGTGTGTACCGTTGATAAAATGTTCACGATTGGCGAATGCTACTTCAATTGATGGTTGTGCATGCAGCGATTAGAAACGTGGTTGAAGTTTGTGGTAAATCTCTAGGCTGAATCTCTCGTAGATACATAGATCGCGCGTTTCTTTCTCTATTTCGTCGCCGCACGGAAATGTTCCCCTTGTGAAACAGCAATTCGAAATTGTTTTCGTGTGATTTCAATATAGATGTGGTGCTTTTTGAAAATTTATCCTGAATTCAATGCGAAAATTTTTAATTTCTAGCTAAATATTTTAGAATTCTACATAAATTCTATTCTGTAGATTCCAAATTTCCTAATTTTCGTCGGAAATTTGTATTTTTAAACTAACAAAAATTCAGAGCTCCGAAACTTTGGGACAAATATAAATTTCTGAATTTTTTTTATCGTAAATCTTTAATTTTAAACTATCGAAAATTTAGACTTCCAACACTTTGTCATAAGTAGCTATAAATTTCCTAATTTTCATCAGAAATCTTTAATTTCAAACTAACAAAAATCTAGAGCTCCGAAACTTTGAGATAAGTACCTTCAAAAGTATTACTGAAATTTGCACAAAATTTTCTTACGAATTACGTTCACGAAACCATTCGAATATCCACAAAATATCCTTTCTTCCTGCGTTATTTTCGAATGACATAATTAAACACGTAATAGCTTGTAACACTTTTATTCTCCACAAAATTCTCTACAAGATTCTATACTCTTCGCTGTGTCCACACGCGGAGAAATTTCGCCAAAGGCTCTTCTTCTTTATTATTTCGATATTACCGGTGAGCAAGGATCAGCAGTCCTTTTCTTCTTATCGATCGAGGCCAAGTTTGCGACAGCAATCTGACAGTGTACTCGTAACAATATTACATCGTTGATCGTTTTACATAAAACCGAACAATGTCGCATGAAATTCAATAAAATAAAGAATAAACATAAATTTTATTCTATTTTCTCACTGGAGTGTGATCTGAAAGAGGCCAGAAAAGGGCGGCAATCGTCTCTGCTCGAAGAATCCTACGAAAGGGGTAACTTTTACGATTGAATGTTACACAATTACGCGATATTATCGCGCATGTATGTCGAGTAACATGTGCCCGACACTTCGTACATTTGAGTTCGAGTCGCGAGACCTATAAAGATGTTCAGTTTGGCCCCGTTTTTACTGCTGGGACGTAACACGCGCCAATCAAATAAATATGTCCGGCGTTCTGTGAAATATAAAAGCCACCTTACCATTTTCTTCCTAGTTTTTCCCCTTCGAAACAAACTGTTACTACACACGATACAATTAATAACCTTTTTACGTGTTTACTGGCAACGATCGTTTATATTTGCCTGAGAAAAAAGGAATTGTTCAGTGATGCGAACGAGATGAGGAGTGTATTTGTAATTTAGATTTAACTTTGACGAGAAAATGTGGGTAATAGTAAGGGAAATGGGAGGAGAAAAGTTGGGAAATTTAGGAAATTTATTGATTCATGGAATTTTTAAATTTAGGAAATCTAGAAAATTTTTAAATTTGGGAAACTTAGGAAATTTCTACATTCGGGAAACAGGGAATTTGTAAATTTAGGAAATCTTTGAAATTTTAATAAGGGAAATTGGAGGAGAAAACTTGGGTAATTGATGAAATTTTTTAAATTTGGGATATCTAGAAAATTTCTAAATCTGGGAAACTTGGGAAATTTGTAAATTTAGGAAATCTTAGAAATTTTAATAAGGGAAATTGGAGGAGAAAACTTGGGTAATTGATGAAATTTTTTAAATTTGGGATATCTAGAAAATTTCTAAATCTGGGAAACTTGGGAAATTTGTAAATTTAGGAAATCTTAGAAATTTTAATAAGGGAAATTGGAGGAGAAAACTTGGGTAATTGATGAAATTTTTTAAATTTGGGATATCTAGAAAATTTCTAAATCTGGGAAACTTGGGAAATTTGTAAATTTAGGAAATCTTAGAAATTTTAATAAGGGAAATTGGAGGAGAAAACTTGGGTAATTGATGAAATTTTTTAAATTTGGGATATCTAGAAAATTTCTAAATCTGGGAAACTTGGGAAATTTGTAAATTTAGGAAATCTGGGAAATCCAAGGAATTTTAATAAGGGAAATGGCGGAAGAAAACTTAGGAAATCCAGGAAATTTTTTAAATTTAGGATATCTAGAAAATTTCTAAATCTGGGAAACTTGGGAAATTTGTAAATTTAGGAAATCTGGGAAATCCAAGGAATTTTAATAAGGGAAATGGCGGAAGAAAACTTAGGAAATCCAGGAAATTTTTTAAATTTAGGATATCTAGAAAATTTCTAAATCTGGGAAACTTGGGAAATTTGTAAATTTAGGAAATCTGGGAAATCCAAGGAATTTTAATAAGGGAAATGGCGGAAGAAAACTTAGGAAATCCAGGAAATTTTTTAAATTTAGGATATCTAGAAAATTTCTAAATCTGGGAAACTTGGGAAATTTGTAAATTTAGGAAATCTGGGAAATCCAAGGAATTTTAATAAGGGAAATGGCGGAAGAAAACTTAGGAAATCCAGGAAATTTTTTAAATTTAGGATATCTAGAAAATTTCTAAATCTAAGAAACTTAGGAAAATTTTTAATTTAGGAAATCAGGGAAGTCTAAGAAATTTTAATGAGAGAAATGGCAGAAGAAAACGTAGAAAATCTAGGAAACCTGAGAATTTCTTAAATCTAGGAAATCAAAGAAATTTTTAAATCCACGAAACCTAGAAATTTTTCCTCTGCGTTGACACGTGAAAATGAGCAACGAAGGATCTCCCTTGGCTAGAAACGCGAGGATCCACTAAATATGTTTACTACCCCTTTTCCTAACTTTGGAGGCGACTATCGTCCCTTCAACGTGGAAGATTGCTGATTTAAAAAAAATACGTGTCGAATATTTCTTTGAGATCTATCACACCCCAAAATTTCGTCAAAATTGGTGATTACCATTTTGAAATATTATGATAAAAAAAAATCGGTGAATTTTTTATTTTGAAAAATATAAAATTCGCCAATTTATACTATTCTTCTGTCTCTAATAGTTTTCGAGGTGTTACACTAAATATGTTTACTACCCCTTTTCCTAACTTTGGAGGCGACTATCGTCCCTTCAACGTGGAAGATTGCTGATTTAAAAAAATACGTGTCGAATATTTCTTTGAGATCTATCACAACCCAAAATTTCGTCGAAATCGGTGATCTTCACTTTGAGATGTTATGATAAAAAAAATAGTGATCGTCACTTCACTCCTTCCTGTAACTCGATGACGATAAGAAGAATATCTCTCCAAGGTGATCGATTATTTTTCCGCATATTAACATCTCTTTTTCGTTCTTTCTATTCTTCGCTGTTTTCCCCAGACTCGAGAGATTCTTTTGAAAAATGGTCGACGGACTGGGAATAAATGGGATAATCACTATGGTCGATTCGGGAACAGACAGTTAACGGCATGGAGGAGAATCTTTCTTTTCAAGGGCGATAACGAGGCGTGTTGGGTTTCGTGATTTCGGTCTTTGGGAGAAACGTTGATTTATTCGTTTGTTCGCGAGGTACCTCCTGCGATGCAATTTTGGCTCTTATTTGGGTAATTTTGCTTTCACGTTCTTTGCTCTCGATTCAACTGGCTCTACAGACCGAGCCGATTTGCCGATTTTTTCGTATAAATTTCAAGAGGAACGAGAATTTAGGAATAAGATATCGTAAAGTGCTGATAAAATTCTCTCAGGTAGCGATCTCTCCCTTTAGAATTCTTCTACAGGCCCTTGTTTATGGCAAACACTCGTGTCACCCAACTCGAAAGCATCGCTCAAAGCAAGACAAAGCTCTCTACTCGCAACTACCTTCTAAACAGAAACTGTTTTTCCAAGGAAGCACCCTTGACACTCCTTTTCTCGAGCGTGTCTTCTAAACTGTCTGACTGGGGCCGTGAGTACTCGAATAATTTCGGGAGAACGCAAATAGGATGAATACAGTTAAGAGGCTTTTGCCGGAGCAAGATCTTGATCTTTAAATAAGGTTTCGATGGAAGTGTTGCTTGACAACAGTTCGATCGTTTGAAAAGTGAAGTTAAGTAGGCGTGTGTGCAACTTCTGTTTATTAAAATGACGAAGACTACGAGAGGGAGATGTTCATTTTCTCTTGGGAAATTATGCGTGCAAGCCTTCGCTTCGTTTTTTTGTTGAAAAAGTTGTTTTGTGAGAGAGAGACATGGTGGAACGATAGTTTGAGGGATCTAGTGTAATGTGGAACATAGATATTCCGTACTAAACGCAGTAAGAAGTTGGCAATTAATCACCGTGCAATCTTCAAATTTTGAATTTTCTTTCGAAAAATATTTCACTTTAAAGATCGGGACGAAAGAAAAGTTCCGAATTTCTCTCTTAACAACACCAAAGTCTATGCAAATCTGAAGCACGAATTCCACGTGATCAAATTAAAAGTAAGGTACAAAGTTACGGGGCGACAAATTTTCAAAATAATGCAAGGCGAAAAATGAAACTCCCAAATTTCACTCTTAACAATCCCAAAATCCACACAAATTTGATTCTCCGTGATCACGCGCAATTCCCGGACAATTTTCAGGCAAAAATTGCACGTGATCGGCAACTGAGTGCGACAGCGAGGTATGTAGTTATGGGGCGACAAATTTTCAAAATAATACAAGGCGAAACGAAATTTCAGTTTTCCGAAATCCACACAAATTTTATTCTCCTCGATCACTCACAATTCCCAAACAATTGTTAGGCAAAAATCCCACGTGATCAGCAACGGAGTGTGACGGACAACGAGAAAGGGTTAAAGGTGAGGTACAAAATCAAAGGACGACATTAATTTTCGAAATAACGCAAGGCGAATAAAAAACGAAATTGTCAGTTTTCCGAAATCCACACAAGTTTGATTCTCCCCGATCACGCGCAATTCCCGAACAATTTTCCGGCAAAAGTTGCACGTGATCGGCAAGAGAGTGTGAGAAAGGGTTAAAAGTGAGGTATAAAGTTAGTCGTGGAGAGGTTAATCAGGTGGATAGGGTTGGCTAGAGCTGAAAGAACCTCTCGCCCTCTATTTCCCTTCCTCCCTTCCCTGTCGGATTTTTCTCTGGTGGATTCAAGGGGAACGGGGGGTCAGCGTCGCTTCCTTTCGGCTTTTTTTAACGCGATCCAATTCCGCTCTTTTAATTGGAAGCAGATATAAGTCGACGTCCATGTGGGTCAGCACAGGGAGAGTAAATAAAAGGGAGAGAATAACGAGAGAGAGGGGGATGGAGGATGGTCGTGATAAGTTCACCGACAGAAAGGGACGAGGGCTGTTGCTGTTTGTTGGAATGCTGCGAGGCATTTCGCCGTGGAATTCTATAGGAGGCTCAAAGTGGCATCGAGCGTGCCGTTACCATTCTCACGATCCCCCTTTTCTTCCGTGTCTTCCAATCGATCGTGTCTCCGTTCCTATTATCCTTACTTTTTTTTCTTCGCTTCTTTTCAAATGTAGCATTTTTTTTCTGGCGTGTTGGGACCCGTGTTGTCGTCAATATTTGCGGTCCACGCTTATAGTACACTC
The DNA here is from genome assembly GCF_001263275.1 of Habropoda laboriosa. Classification (NCBI taxonomy): domain Eukaryota; kingdom Metazoa; phylum Arthropoda; class Insecta; order Hymenoptera; family Apidae; genus Habropoda; species Habropoda laboriosa. The sequence continues at coordinate 861,977 of NW_017100510.1, read as the reverse complement.
CCAGAAGTATATCATCCCTTTAATTTTCTTCGTTCTCTTAATTTCGGTTCTTTCTTAATTTTCGTCTTCATTTTTCCTTCAGTTTCTTAATTTTCGTCTCCAATTTTTCTTCAATCTCCCAATTTTCACCTTCATTTTTTTTTAATCTCCCAATTTTCATTTTCATTTTTTCTTCAATCTCCCAATTTTCACCTTCATTTTTTTTTAATCTCCCAATTTTCATTTTCATTTTTTCTTCAATCTCCCAATTTTCACCTTCATTTTTTTTTAATCTCCCAATTTTCATTTTCATTTTTTCTTTAATCTCCCAATTTTCACCTTCATTTTTTTTTAATCTCCCAATTTTCATTTTCATTTTTTCTTTAATTTCCCAATTTTCAGCTCCATCTTTTCCTTAATTTCCTAATTTTCATTTCAGATTTTTAATTTGAACTCCACGTTGACCCAGTCACGACACTCTGAGAATCTAGAATTCTGTGTTTCCGTTCGCAGAGGTTCGAAGCCCCAACCATTGAAATTTCATTGACGAATCTGAAGGCAAAGAGAATTCAAAGTTGCTGAAATCAGATAAATTGGACAATTTGCAACTGTAAAAGTAACGAAATTATATTACAGAACAGTGTTAGATATTGTTCAATAATGTCCACACAATATTTTCCTCTGTGTTCGTTTTGTTTTTATAGCCTGGTTGCTAGGTATCCGAAGGATCAGAGACTCGGTTATTACTTTAATGAAACTTCGCGAGTGTGTACCGTTGATAAAATGTTCACGATTGGCGAATGCTACTTCAATTGATGGTTGTGCATGCAGCGATTAGAAACGTGGTTGAAGTTTGTGGTAAATCTCTAGGCTGAATCTCTCGTAGATACATAGATCGCGCGTTTCTTTCTCTATTTCGTCGCCGCACGGAAATGTTCCCCTTGTGAAACAGCAATTCGAAATTGTTTTCGTGTGATTTCAATATAGATGTGGTGCTTTTTGAAAATTTATCCTGAATTCAATGCGAAAATTTTTAATTTCTAGCTAAATATTTTAGAATTCTACATAAATTCTATTCTGTAGATTCCAAATTTCCTAATTTTCGTCGGAAATTTGTATTTTTAAACTAACAAAAATTCAGAGCTCCGAAACTTTGGGACAAATATAAATTTCTGAATTTTTTTTATCGTAAATCTTTAATTTTAAACTATCGAAAATTTAGACTTCCAACACTTTGTCATAAGTAGCTATAAATTTCCTAATTTTCATCAGAAATCTTTAATTTCAAACTAACAAAAATCTAGAGCTCCGAAACTTTGAGATAAGTACCTTCAAAAGTATTACTGAAATTTGCACAAAATTTTCTTACGAATTACGTTCACGAAACCATTCGAATATCCACAAAATATCCTTTCTTCCTGCGTTATTTTCGAATGACATAATTAAACACGTAATAGCTTGTAACACTTTTATTCTCCACAAAATTCTCTACAAGATTCTATACTCTTCGCTGTGTCCACACGCGGAGAAATTTCGCCAAAGGCTCTTCTTCTTTATTATTTCGATATTACCGGTGAGCAAGGATCAGCAGTCCTTTTCTTCTTATCGATCGAGGCCAAGTTTGCGACAGCAATCTGACAGTGTACTCGTAACAATATTACATCGTTGATCGTTTTACATAAAACCGAACAATGTCGCATGAAATTCAATAAAATAAAGAATAAACATAAATTTTATTCTATTTTCTCACTGGAGTGTGATCTGAAAGAGGCCAGAAAAGGGCGGCAATCGTCTCTGCTCGAAGAATCCTACGAAAGGGGTAACTTTTACGATTGAATGTTACACAATTACGCGATATTATCGCGCATGTATGTCGAGTAACATGTGCCCGACACTTCGTACATTTGAGTTCGAGTCGCGAGACCTATAAAGATGTTCAGTTTGGCCCCGTTTTTACTGCTGGGACGTAACACGCGCCAATCAAATAAATATGTCCGGCGTTCTGTGAAATATAAAAGCCACCTTACCATTTTCTTCCTAGTTTTTCCCCTTCGAAACAAACTGTTACTACACACGATACAATTAATAACCTTTTTACGTGTTTACTGGCAACGATCGTTTATATTTGCCTGAGAAAAAAGGAATTGTTCAGTGATGCGAACGAGATGAGGAGTGTATTTGTAATTTAGATTTAACTTTGACGAGAAAATGTGGGTAATAGTAAGGGAAATGGGAGGAGAAAAGTTGGGAAATTTAGGAAATTTATTGATTCATGGAATTTTTAAATTTAGGAAATCTAGAAAATTTTTAAATTTGGGAAACTTAGGAAATTTCTACATTCGGGAAACAGGGAATTTGTAAATTTAGGAAATCTTTGAAATTTTAATAAGGGAAATTGGAGGAGAAAACTTGGGTAATTGATGAAATTTTTTAAATTTGGGATATCTAGAAAATTTCTAAATCTGGGAAACTTGGGAAATTTGTAAATTTAGGAAATCTGGGAAATCCAAGGAATTTTAATAAGGGAAATGGCGGAAGAAAACTTAGGAAATCCAGGAAATTTTTTAAATTTAGGATATCTAGAAAATTTCTAAATCTAAGAAACTTAGGAAAATTTTTAATTTAGGAAATCAGGGAAGTCTAAGAAATTTTAATGAGAGAAATGGCAGAAGAAAACGTAGAAAATCTAGGAAACCTGAGAATTTCTTAAATCTAGGAAATCAAAGAAATTTTTAAATCCACGAAACCTAGAAATTTTTCCTCTGCGTTGACACGTGAAAATGAGCAACGAAAGATCTCCCTTGGCTAGAAACGCGAGGATCTCCTTCTTGCCTCGAATTAATTACACGAACCGAGGTGAATTCGTCGAATTTGCCTGATCAAACAGGCCAGCGGGCAAATATTGGCCGAGGTTTCGTCACCGTGGCTCGGCTATAAAAATATTTTTCGTCCTGCCGGAATATTCATGGCCAAGGAATGAACGAGAATCGCGTTAATTAGCCGCAAGGAGAAAGGTGAACTTTCATTAATACGTCGATGTATAGTTTGCTGATAACGAGCTTGTTTCTCCACGTCCAGTTTTCCATCCTCGCTCGATTTCCACCGATCGATCCACCTGACCGCGATGGAGAATCGCTGGAACAAAAAGAAGAAGCTGCTTTATCGAATATGTGTAGTCTCAGGTTTCTTTCCTTTTGTTTATACCTTTCTTCTTCTTTTCTCTTCGTTTTTCGCGATGTACGTTCGATGATGTTCTTCGAGGAGAAGATCGAAGGTTCGAGGATGTTCGTTGATGAGTTCGGACAACTATAAATTTCATCGTTTTCTCCTATTTTGTTGTAACTTATTATGGAAATGGAACACTTTTTCTGGACTTAGATTATTTTACTTTTTATTGCTAAAAGTCATCTTTGATCGTAATTTTAGATAATTGGACAAATATATTATGAAACAGGCAATGTTACATGGAAGCCTGAGTTGAAGTTTATTAATTATTTCATTTTACGTAGTAAATTTCCTTTCTGGAGCAAAAAATCAAACAGTTTAGAAGGATTTATGGACATTAAAAGTTAAAAATCAAGCTTAGATGTGTACTTTACTATTGTCCCTAATTAATAATAATTTTTTAAACGCATTATTGTAGAATCTGGATTTTTTGACTTTCCTGAAAAATTGTGCAATTTTTTTGTATAAATTTTATTGGAGGAAAAATAACGTGCAGGTTGAAGATAGATAAATATCACTGTTCGTTGATTTTTTGATTGTTATTAATTGGTACTTCAATTGTGAGTAATATTCAGGTGTTTATTTAACAGAATTAAAAGATTTTCGAATTTTAACCGAATCAACTGTGCGCTCAGTGTGTAATGGTTTTGATAAATACTTAAATATCGCGATTATTTAGCATTCTCTAAATTTCATCGAAGCCGATATACTCGGTGACTTCGCGAATTCCATAACTTCCCATTCAATACTTCGAAGGTTACAAAATTCCACTTCGCAGCTTCCATCTTGTGCGAAGCCACACGAAATGGCGCATGAAGCGAACTGCACTGCAGCTGAAACTTTGCGCTGCTCTTTCAAAAAGACCTCAACTTCTGCTTCGAATAACACTAACTGCATAGATAATGCACTCGTCCATTCATGGAAGACCACTTTTATCACTACTTGCAATTAACTTCTCTCGCCATTTAACTACGGTACGCTATCGACAAAATGGCAAACCTTAAATTTCTATAAAAATTTTCGATTTTCTGCAAATAACTTTTAACATAATTTCTGTTTCCGGTGAATTATCATAGCTCTGCAATATTTCACAATATGTCGAAAATTAGGTGATCTAAATTTACTGCAGGATTTTCCAAAAAAATCTCTTATTTTTCTTGAGAAAAGAAATGGCACATATGTATACATAAATATTAGGACATCCAGTGTATCTTAATAATTTTAATTTAAAAATCACATAAACGACTCGTTACATTTAAGTTTCCTTCGCAATCTCTATCAAAATACTGTGGGATTTGATTAATTACTTTTGTGTTTATTAGAATAAAAGTAGTCCCACGCGTCGCCGGTGCTGTTCACTTGTAATCTCCCCTTTCATTTTCACCGCTCCTCCGATTCGCTCCCTTCCGGTTCGATGCTTCTCTTTTTTTCCCCACACACTCTTCTTCTTTTTCTCCAAGGCAAGTATACACACACTCACACACGCCGCGATCGGCTTGACAACCCGTGTTGTCTAAACATAAACAAGTGCAGCATTCACACCACTCTCTCGCATTCACCCTTTCATACCAAAACCCCCACAATACTTACAAATAGGAATGCAGATTCTTCTAGAAGAAAGGGTTAATCACACGTACAACTCGTTACATTTCCTTGGGAATCTCGCGAATCGATTACAGTTCGAAACTCGTCGAACGCGGAAATCTCTAGTTCCGTTCACCTGCAGGAAATCCCATGATTGATGCTGGACGGCACAATGTTGCCTGCGTATAATGCATAGGCGCGCACAGTGTATACACGGGACCGATAACTGCCTCGTGAATGCACACTGCAATAACGTTGATGCTACTCGATATGTAAACGGTAGATATTCAGGGTAACGCGGGCAAATTAAAGAAACCTAGATTTACCCTCTCTTTACACAGTTTCTTCTTTCTCGAATTTCGTTCGATCCGTATTTGTCGAATTTTAATTTCGACTCGTCATCGAGTGATTAACCCTTTCACTGCTGGCAACTCGCAAGTAAGGCACGACTGAGTTATGGCATCAACTTTTTGCACTCGAACGCCTTTTTTTACTATAAGGAAGTAGCAGATCAGAGCTCGTTCGCTAAATAAAATTGATAAAATTTTTAAAAATTCTTAATTCTTCAATTTCTTAAATTTAACCCTTTCGCTACGGCAGATTTTAACGCGTAACGTGGGTGACTAACGGTACATTTTCAACCGCGGCTGCAAAATTTCTTATTTCGGCCGCGTCGTTTTAAAAGTCGGCTTGTTAAATGTTAGGGGCTTGCCTAAATGTTAATTAGGAAAATAACGTCTTCAACCCCAAATTTAAGGGCTGTTTTCACCACTTCAGAGTGGATATTCGCACATAAAAAAAAAATACGTGTAAAATATTTTTTCAAGTTCTACAACATAGAAAAGTTTCATCGAAATCGGCGTGTAACGTTTGGGTGATGTCCCTCGTAAGTGTCGCAGGCAACGCAATAAGCACTTGTGGTGTTTTGGGGAAACGATATTTGCCTGCGACGGCGACCACTTGACTCGCTGCCATAAATCCGGCTACAGGATACGCCTTAACAGTTAAATTAAGATGGAGGTGTGTAAGGATGAAATCGAGTATTAAATTAAGGTGCAAGTGCAGCAAAAGGCTCGAACGATGTAGTGCGAGCAAAATTTCAAAACGCCTACAGGCGCCAATAGTAATGGAAGGGTTAAAGGGTTCGTTTCTCGAGAAACGAACGAGCGAAGGCAGAAACGCTCGTAATTTTACAAATTCGACATCTATCGTTTCGAAATTTGCGTTGCAAACGAGGGTGGAGAAGCTGGTAAAAATTCCAGATTTAATTGTATTTCAAGCGTGTGCAATTGACGCTTCGATTACAATCGGCGTAACAACGCGTCGTGGTTTCTCGAGTCTGAAAATTTGCCACCTTTTGACCAGCTCGGTAATTATTTCAACCAGAATTTTCACGTGGATAGGGAAAAGAGGGTTCGTCCGGTTGCGAGTAAAACTGATAACCGGCCGAATCTCTCTCGGCCCGGAGCCGATAAAATGGTAATTAAAAAAGTTCCACGGATAAAACGTTACAGAACTAACGTTAAATATTACACAGCCGCGGATATCGAATTGCTAACGATTATTGTATATAAACGTGGCAGGGGGTGGTTTAGGTCAACCGAAATTTACAGAGAAAGCTTGCAGAGTTCGAAATAATGTTGCGTCGTTGAAATTTCAACAGAAATTCATACCCGTGTCGCTTTGTTTTACTGCGAACAGTATTCTGTTGTAGTTTATGGTTTAGGATAGCGTGTTTCAGGAGACGTGTTACGTTTCACGTTTTATGGTGGTTTCAGACAGTGTGTAGCAATGTAAAATTGTGCGTAGGATTGTGTGCCAGTGTAGAATATTATGTGAAACTGATTTAGGATAGTGCGGAATATGGAGAAATGATCTACGATAATATTACATACGATAATTAACCCTTTGAGGACGATTGATTCGCATATACCAGTTTTTATGGAACATTATGAACGCAATCGATAGATTTACGTATTTTTAAGCGATAGAAATAGTTGGAGCAAACACGAACTCGTGAATGTGCTTGTGTATTTGAGGAAAATTTAATTTTCAGATGATTCAATTTTATAAAAAAAGATTGAGTATAAGTAATCAGTAGTAATCAGTAAAATTGCACAGAATGCAGGTAATATGAAAAAATATAGAAAATATCTAAATAATAGTGTCTTTTGTAACACATGATAGGTGAAATAATTTTCTACCGAAATTCTACAATACTTACTGTATTCTCAAAGATATGAATTTGCATAAAAATTCGCAGACTAGTAATCAGTACTTCTGCGCGGCAGCAGTCCTTCGTCTGAAAAGGGTTGACAGTATAGGACATTACGAAAAAGTGCACGATCTTGTATATAAATTTGAAACAGTGTGAAACTGGCGTTATTTGAAAATTTATACACAATAAGTAAAGGATTCGTGCACTGTCAGATTACGCTCCGCTGAACCCCAATAATTTACCAAATTTATTTCATCGCACACTAAGAAGGGTGTCCCACGCCAAGTATGGCGGATTCTAACCTCGAAACGGTTTGAAATACGAAGAAAGGACGTAGGGTGAAATGGAGGCTGTAAGAATACAGCAGCATCAGTTTTTAAAATGGATCACCCTATATATTAACGCATTAATCAATACAATTTTTCATTCTCCAATAACAATATTAATATAACTATAATTATCACATATGCTTCTATACAGGGTGCTTAAAAAAGAAGTCCACGCTTATACGAAGAATTTGTGCAGTTAAATATTTTCTCTCGTTTGCAAAAAAAAAAAAGAAACACGGAAAATATTTAAAACCAAAATAGTCCTATTTCTCCAAGAATGTTACAACTGTATAAAAAACACTGTTTCCCTTTTCCCTTCCCTCCTTTGTGAAAAAACGGAAATTATTTATAAACAGTATAGTCTTGCTTCCCGAAAAAGTTACAACTCTACAAAAAACACTATTTCCACCATCATACCCCCTCTTTCGATGTCCAAACGAACCTAAACTTATCCCAAGAAAGTTACAACTGTGTAAAAAAATACTGTTTTCATCATATTCCCCTTTTCTTTAAAAAAAAAAAGCATGGAAATTATTTAAAAACAAAACACTCCGCCCCCCCCCCAAAAGTAGCAACTCTACGAAATACACTATTCCCACAATCATACCCCCCATTTCGATGTCCAAACGAACCTAAACTTATCCCACGGATTTTCCATTTTCCAGAAGCGAACAGGAAACATAGGAAGAGGAGGCCACAGCTGGTGCAGTTAGAACGAAGGAGGCCATCGAAGCAGGCAGAGAGGGCAGAGCAGGCCGAATTTCCGTGCGAGAGCATGAACGACGAACACACACACACACACATACACGTTGGAAAATCGGAAGGGGCACACAGGTGCGGGAAGATAAGCGCGCGCGACGACGCGGCGTGACGCGGCGCGGCGCGGAGAGACGAGGCGAGGCGCGTCGCCACTGCTGCAGCGTAACGTAGAAAGTCAGTCCGACGGCGGCGCCGCACCAGACGTACGCGTACGACGCGCCTTTTCGTGGCCCTGCAATCAAATATCGGCCGCTCGTGATTACAGTGTCCTACCACTCCTTCGTTAACAATCCTGACAAACAAACACACACACACACACGCATCTATACCGAATCAGTCAGGGAAACTTCCCTCCGAGGATCGTGAATAAAAAATTGGAAAAGCGAAATTCGTCGAAAAAGAAGAATCGAAGAAGAACGATATAATACATATATATACACACACACACACGTAACCAGTTGAAGATCCAAGGATCTCTCTCTATCTCCCCGATATTCGTTCGTGATTATACTTGTCATCGTAACGAAGAATTCTCGTACACACCGTGGATCCGATATAAAGACGATAAACGAATCAAAAGGGACGTTTTGAAGGGGACGAAGTCGGTGCATCAAGTGCCTTTTCCTTTACGTTTCGCGGGGCTTCGTTGGTCCCGCCCCTCTGGGCGGCTCCTGGCTCCCGAGGAAGGATCCGAACTGACGGACTTCTACTCGCAGTACGAGCTCGCAGCACACACGACAGGATGTTTTCGTCCTCGAGGGCTTTCCCGCCGATTCTACTCGCCGCGCTCTTCCTCTGCATCGGTGAGTGTTGTTTTTGTTTCTCTGCGTTCGGTTCGGTTCCGTGAAAGAAGGAAACTCCGGATGTCGCTCACGCGAGGTCACGGATGTATATGGTAACAACGAGAGAAAAAAGAGAGAGAGAGAGGAAACAAGTGTGTTCGACATTGGTGCTTTTGTATATACATGTAGTTTTTCTGAAGTGTTTCTTTTTTCTTTCTTTTTTTTTTGTCCTTTGGTTACTTGTTTCTTTTGTCTGTTCTGTTGTCTCCCGCGAGGAGTTTCTCGATGTAGAACGTTTCTCGCGAAAGGATTTCCGTGTCAGCGGCCGATAACGAGCCTCGAGAAGCTTTTAATCGAGTATCGAGCCAAGTGGCCAATTAGCGCGACTCATTGTTCACGATCGTTTCCCACGTTCCCTGCGAGTCGTTTCGACGTCTCGCGGGATCGGTTTGCGACCCGTTCGGGTCCATTTCCGAGCTTCGATTCGTTCGGGGGCTCTGCGATTACGGGGATCTGCGGATTCTTGTCGCTGCTCGAGTGGAAAATTCGGGTTTGTTTGGTCCTTTCGGTGATCGACACACGGTAATTATGTTTCTGGGGAGAATTGAACGAAGAGAAGTCTCGGGAACCGTGATTATTCGTTTTATCAGGCTCTCGGGTGTTGAGAAGTTCGTAGATCTTTCTGAATTTGGCGAAATCGACTGATTTTCACCTAAAAAAATTTCTACTTCTATTTATTATTTGTTAAGCGATTTGAAATATTGAATATTGGAGGAAATGTTGTTCGCGATATTTATGTAGAAAATGAAATACAAAGTTTTTTCGTCCCTAGATCATTATGAACGAGTGAAATTTCAGAATTTGATCAAATTTCAATTTTTATTTATTATTTGTTAAGTGACTTTAAGAAACGAGATTTGGAAGAATTGTTATTCGTGATATTTGTTTAGCAAATAAGATACAAAACTTCTTCGTCGCTAGATCATTATAAACGAGCGAAATTTCAGACTGATAAAATTTCAATTTCCGTTCATCCTTTGTTAAGTGACTTTAAAGATCGAGTATTGGAGAAATTATTATTTATTCATTTATTTATTTAGCAAATAAAATACGAAACTTCTTCCTCGCTAGATCATTATAAACGAGCGAAATTTCAATTTTTATTCACCCTTCGTTAAGTGACTTTAAACATCAAATATTGAAGGAATTATTATTTATCTATCGAGTAAATAGTCGAAGCAATGAAAAAATGCAATACAAACGAAGCAAAAAGACATCTCATCAACGATCTTACGATCACTGTACACAGTATCGCTACGAAAATTCGTGGTTAGAAATTTTCCCGAACTACCAAGTGCAATACTGTAGAAATTGGCCGCATTAATCCAACGGTATCACTGTGCCGTTGAAAATAATTAGAGGATCGCCCTCTCGAGCGGCGATGACCAATATTTTGATAGCCACTCTCGACATACAAAGTAAATACCGGCCGGAAATCGTACGTGTTAAATATTCAGTCCTCCTTTCGTCCTCGTGTTTACTTATCCGCCAAAATCCACCGGGGCTCGTTAATTATTTCAAGCGGCGTATCATTGTCATTAAATACAGTAGCTCTGCCACTTGAGAATTCTTGAAGGGCGAGGGGGGAAAGAAAAGAGGAAAGAAAATCTTCACCCCGTGATAATTATTGTACCAGTGTTTTCAACGTGTCGTTGGATAAATCGTTCCTCTTCGTCCACGATTAAATCAGCCGAAATTTCACAAGTACGCTTCGTTAATTATTTTCACCGGTTTACGGTCGTCGTTAAACGTGTCGATTATCCCACTTTCAGCGTCCGAAACGTGGTCGATTCGCCGCCATTCTTCTCTGACCACCCTTATTGGTCGCGTTCAATCGTTTTACACCGCTCTTTGCTTGGTTTCCGATCGGTTCTCGCGTGAAATAGGGTCAAATAAAGCTGAGTTTGCGAGAATGATGCATTTTTTAACGCGATAACGAGAATGTGACGTTGGAAGTTTGCTTGTTAGTTTGTCTTTATTTAACGAAATTTCTATTAAAGATTGATAGATAAAGGAAAATTGTGGTTTTCGAAAGTTTCGAAAAAATTCGAGGAGTGTTACTAATTCTATTTCTGTAAAAAATCAGTGTTTATATTTTTTTTTAAATGTTTTTAAAATGTTGAAAATCTTTGTCATTCCCTGGCGTTCAGATAAAAATTCAAACATCCAGAGAGATCGAGAGCTAAATTTCTGAATACAGTAGAATTGTGTACAAAAGAATATTCCTGGCATTATGTGTCGCAAATCGTATATAATAATTTAATGCATGGGGCAGAAATGAATATTTGCAAATTTCCTTTTTTTGCATATTTTTAAATCATAATTTAACATCGAAGCGAAGCGACAATTGTAAATAAAATATTTATAGCACAATTTCTGAATCTTCCTTGTCTTTAGTTAAATAATTCAGTCTCTGTTTTAAATATTCCACATTTCCAAAGAATTAAAAAAAATCGCAATCTTCAAGACGATTAAATTTTCTAATGTAAAATCGAAACGACAATTTTAAGTCAAATATGTATGGCACAATTTCTAAATCTTCCTTTTTTTAGTTAAATGATTCAGTGCTTGTTTTAAATATTCCACATTTCCAAAGAATTAAAAAAAATCGCAATCTTCAAGACGATTAAATTTTCTAATGTAAAATCGAAACGACAATTTTAAGTCAAATATGTATGGCACAATTTCTAAATCTTCCTTTTTTTAGTTAAATGTTTAAATCATAATTTAACATCGAAGCGAAGCGACAATTGTAAATAAAATATTTATAGCACAATTTCTGAATCTTCCTTGTCTTTAGTTAAATAATTCAGTCTCTGTTTTAAATATTCCACATTTCCAAAGAATTAAAAAAAATCGCAATCTTCAAGACGATTAAATTTTCTAATGTAAAATCGAAACGACAATTTTAAGTCAAATATTTATGGCACAATTTCTAAATCTTCCTTTTTCTAATTAGTCAATTCAGTCTTTCTCTTAAATATTCCATATTGACGAAAAATTAAAGAGAAACAATTTCTAAAAAAAATCGTAATCTCCAAGAAGACTTTCTAACACAAAATCGAAGCAACAATAGTAACTAAAATATTTGCAGCACAATTTCTCAATCTTCCCTGTCTTTGGTTAAATAATTCAGTGCTTCTTCTAAACATTCCATATTGACGAAAAATTGAAAAGAAACAATTTCCAAAAAATCGTAATCCCCAAGAAGATTAACACTTTCGAGAGGTGAAACAGTTTTCGGGGTCAGAGGGCTGCTTTAAAACACCGTGCGTAGCGAGGAAAAGCGTCGTCCCCCCCCTAATGAATAGCATTATTTCCCAGCCGAAGTTTACTCTCTAATCGAGTTAGCCGCTCAACGAACGGATAGGGGCGGGTCTAACCGAATTTTCGGCTGTCCCACATTGCGAAACCGGGGTAGAGAGAGGGAGAGGGGTTGAACCGGAAGGAAAGGGTGTCTTCGCGGCGTACGAACGTGGAAAAGAAAGAGCTTTTCGCTTATTATGGGCTGAACAATCGGTTTACGACGACGCAACGCGATCTCGTAAAATGAAATTTAACGATCAGTCGTGTCGTGTTCCACAGGCTGCGTGCAGGTATTTACGATTTTCATTTCGACTTTACTGCCTGGAAATCGAGCGTAGCTGAACATCTTCAGGAATAGGAAACGAGTTCTTTTTTTCTTCTTCTTCTTCTTTTTACGGTCACATGCCTTTCTTCTCGACTATTCGGGAAACGTTCGTGGACAGATGATGGATCTTTTATAAAATTTGTTATTCTATCGTAACCGTGTTGGGTCTTGTTTTGGAACTGTATTTCAATTCTTTTAAGTAATTTTTTTTTGCTTGGGACTTGATGTAATGGAGATGCTTGAGGAGCACAGTTTGTGAGACACTCTGTGTTCAGTTGAATATTTTGATCTTTGTTAGAGTGAATCTTAGGTAAATTTTATAAATATTTTTTGATAAAAATTTTCTAATCTTGAAGTGAAGTGTGACACTATTTTTTTGGACATTTCCATATTTGTTAGAGTGAATCTCAAGTAAATTTCTTGATGGAGCGTTTAGAATATTTTTTGATCAAAATTTTGTCATCTTGAAGTGAAGTGTGAGACACCCTGTACTTATTTGAAAATTTCCATATTTGTTGGAGTGAATCTTAGGCAAATTTCGTAAGGAAGGCATCAGAATACTCTTTGATAAAAATTTTGTAATCTTGAAATGAATTATAGTGGCTACATAAAATACTTGTATATTATTCCAACCAAATTAGGTAAAATTTCAGAGTTAGAATTTCAAAGTCAGCTACAGTGTATCACAAAAGTTCAAGCTGCACTGAAAAACACTAGAAAGAAAAAAAAGTGTGAAGTTCAAATATCTAAAGTGTCCAAAATCTAAAAAGAATGTTAAACATTTCTGAAAGTTCCCATTTTCTAAATACAAAAAAATTTATTTTACCCAATTTATGAAGATATCCATCACAATAAATTATTGAACTTTTCTCACACACTGTACAACAGGTACCAAAAAATTCCAAATAAAGGCTAGCTAAACCTACAATTAACTACCAAAGTATTCCTACTCCCTCTAATTCACAATTTTATAGGCCAGACGTCTTTTCACAAAAATACAAATCACTCTGACGAAGATACGCGCCGTGCTAGTTACACCCTTTCGCGTGAGATGACAATTCGCGGCGATAAAGTTAAATATTTTACAGAACCGTATCGCGGATTTAAGGTTCGACACTGTTATCCAGATACACTCACCGACCCATTGTCCAAAACTACGTTTAATCCTATTACTAAAATTTGGTCAGTGAAATATTTCATTCCGAGAGACGAGCGTATGCAAAGAAACTTTTCTGTCTTAGGTTATGTTAGGTGTTACACCGTGAACTAAAATAATCTTTCCACTTTACAACGTCCTTATTTCCTCCTCAAAAATTGTTCCGATATACTTTTACACACAGATTAAAGTAGCTTGATAAACTTGACAATTGCTTTCACAGAAAAAGAAGTCACAACCTAACCTCACTTTAGCTCAAAGTTTATTACGCAATTCGGTACACTTTAAATAGTTTAGGAGCTGCTGCATCGATTTACTGTCCTTTATATGTCGTCCCTTAACGGTGGATTTAATGTTGAGCAATTGTCTGTCAGTAATATGTTTCCTGAACTAGAGAATGACGTAGTCAGCGGTTAGTATGATAATATATATATAGATATTTATACGAAGACGATGATGGATAACGTTCGCGCTCCGTTCTACTCTAGACATTAATATTCTGTTGCACATCGTGCAAAAGTGTCGAAAAAATCGGTCGAAGAAAATTAATTACAGCATCGATCATCCTTTATTGTTCTTCGATTCAATTGAAAAATCCTTCGATTCACGGTTATTAATTCCACAACCCATCAACCCAAATTTTTCTACCATTTCACGGATGGATTCTCCTCTCTGTATACAGAATTCGCATTTGGCTGGCGAAATAATAGCCGTCTATTCGTTGTATCGCCTTAAATAGACCATCTTGCGTCAGCCAATCCGGATGTGGACCACGATGGTTAGGATTAAGGATCGTCGGCCACGCTGACACACTTTAAGGAGGCGATTTTCGTGGCTAAGCTATCGCTAAGTGTGGCAATTTGCAAAGTGGGATTATCGGGGGTGCCTCTTGGTTCGAGAATTCGCGATGAATTGGCGCTTCTGTTGCCTTACGGGCGAGACTGAGGGACGCTGTGCCTTCGTGGAGATTATTGTTATTGCTGATAATCATTTTCGAGAGGGAAACTGGGATCATTTGGGGGGTTTTGAATGATCGGAGTAAAATATCGCGGTGGAAATTTTGTGTTATTGGGAATTTTTTCGACTCTGGTAGTTTGTCTCCTTCGAGGATTTGTGGGGGTTGATGAAATTAGGAATTATTTGAATTTTATTGCGGTGGAGCATTAAGAGTCCTTTTTGTAATTTCTTAAATTGGACGCGATAGTAGAAATTTTTAATTTTGGTAGTCTGTCTTCTTTGAGGATTTACGGGGGTCGATAAAATTAAGGATTATTTGAATTTTATTATTACGGAGGCGT
>NW_017100510.1:841937-846788 GCF_001263275.1 Habropoda laboriosa | reverse complement strand
AGATATTATTATTTTTGTAATTTTGCGAATCGTTGAAATGAAATATAGGTGAAAATTTTATATTATTTGGAAATTTTTGAATTAGTCATCTATAAAATTAAGAATTGTTTGGATTTTATTGTGGAGGAGACACTAAGACCCCTTTTTGCAATTCTGTGAATTATTGATATGATAGTAGAGATTTTATATTATCAGGAAATTTTGTTAATTTTGGTAGTTTGTCTTCTTCGAGGATTTACGGTTGTCCATAAAATACCCAATTCTTTGAATTTTATTACGGTGCAAACATTAAGATCCCTTTTTGTAATTCTAAAAATTATTAAAATTGAAATTTCAGTGTGTCAGAAAATTTGTTCGCCGGTAATTTAAGATTTTTTTTTAATAGCGACTTCTTTATATCCGTTCTATGAAAAAATCTTGGTAGAAAGGTGCATTTCGTTCTTCCAATTTCCATACTTCTTCGAAGGGCTTTTCTCATCCCTAAACTCGGAAGAACTTCTGTCAACACCCTCGCACGTCGGTCACAGGACACATCGGAAACTCCACGTGGATTTCTCGAAGCCATTCACACTGAAACACACTTGCACCGCGCGAACCAGTTCGCAGTTAAACACACCTGCATTTCTACCCTTAAGTTCGCCGTTTGCGAACGTGAATTCAAACTGCACCGAGAAATATCTTTAATTTTTCTCGAGTTTCGAGAAAATCGGGTTATTCAACTATCGAAATTATCGAAATTTTTCTGTTATAAAATATTTCTATTATGTTTCAAATTTTGTAAAAATTTTTCTGAAGATAACATTCGTCTTATAGTAACAATACTTTTATTCCGTTAGTACAAATGTCAACGTCATTTCTTTTTAATAGAATTCTACATTTCTCTAACCTCCAAATGAAAAATTAAAGATATTTTAACCCTCAGGAAACATTTTTCTGAAATTTTGAGTATAACAGAAAAATTGAAGGTGTTAAAGTTAAATGAAACACCCGGTATATTCTGTCCATCTTCAACAACCACAACAAAATCTTCAAATTTTAAATGTAGGAAAATGAAACACCTTGTATATTTTGTCCATCTTCAAGGATCAGAAGAAAATCTTCAAATTTCAAATCTAGGCAAATGAAACACCCTGTATATTCTGTCCATCTTCAACAACCACAAGAAAATCTTCAAATTTTAAATGTAGGCAAATGAAACACCCTGTACATTTTGTCATTCTTTAAGAATCAGAAGAATATCTTCAAATTTCAAATCTAGGCAAATGAAACACCTTGTATATTCTGTCCATCTTCAACAACCACAACAAAATCTTCAAATTTTAAATGTAGGCAAATGAAACACCCTGTATATTCTGTCCATCTTCAACAACCACAAGAAAATCTTCAAATTTTAAATGTAGGCAAATGAAACACCCTGTATATTTTGTCCATCTTCAAGAATCAGAAGAAAATCTTCAAATTTCAAATCTAGGCAAATGAAACACCCTGTACATTCTGTCCATCTTCAACAGCCACAAGAAAATCTTCAAATTTTAAATGTAGACAAATGAAACACCCTGTATATTTCGTCCAACTTCAATAATTAGAAAAGTACCTCTAAAACCTTCGAAAATCTTGTTAACAGATATTTCCAACCCTAACCAAAATCCACTAAACTCATCAATTAATTAACAATCATTCTACCATCCCTCCAAAAAAATCCAAAATCCCTATTCACCTAATCAATCACTTCAAACGTATTCCATCGCAGCCTAATCCAATCGAAGAGACAAATCTCCGTCGCTTTCTAACCCCAACGAACAAACCCTCGAAAATTCTACCCCCTGCGTCCATTATCAATAATCCGAGACCATTTCTATCTCCGCGATCTCTCTGCTCTTCTACAGCTCGCAGATTCTCGCCCTTTCAGCATTCCCCGCGCGAAACGACAACCAGCACGTTCAGCAGCCGTCATTTTCTCCCGGAAGTCGAGCGACACGGGCGAAAGTGGTCTCTACTTCTTGTTCGTGAATCTTTGTGAACTGACCCCGTACAATGCGACGCTTTAACGCCAACGTTTCCCTTTCCGCGCAGCCAATCAGGTAATGGAGGCTCGTGAAAGGCATCGCGTTTCTTCTCTTCTTTTTTTCCCACCCTTTACCGACCTTTCTTCTCCTAACCATCGCGTTCTGCACCGATGCTACGTTTCGTCTACCGGTCTATCGGGAAAAAGTTCCGGGACAAATCGAATGGAACATAGATTAGTAGAATGGTACGATGTTTTAGTGTTAGATCGAGATTTGTTGCTTGCACCGAGACTTATTTCGAATAGCAATCGGTGTTTTATGTATACAGTATGTCACTGAGAAGTCAATGTGATCAATATCTGTAAAGTGAGGTTTATTAAGTTCGTTTCGTTTGGGAAAAGTTAGGCACCAAGCATGTGCCTTGATGGTACTAGGTCTGAGATGCCGAAGGCGAAAAATATTTGAACGAAAGTCCAGGGAAATTCTATAGCGACGACATAACGGTCTTTCCAAAAAAAAAGAAAGGGAAAATAGAGAAAGTTGTGGAAAGAGAAATATTGATCTAAGTTATAAAATTCGATACGAACTTATGGGAGGACCTGATAAAATTGGAAGAATATCGAAAAGTGGAGTTAATCATTTCTGAGTGTCTCACATAAGTTACGCTCTAAAGCTGGAGAGATTGATGACTAAGGGTGCAATGTTTTAGGCTAGTTTGTCAAGTAAGAAATGCACAGGAATGTAGTGAGAAACAGGGGATGAGTACTCCTGTGAGAAATACGCTGAAGAGTAGTGAAACACAGGGGGTGACTCAGGCTTAAGATTAGATTGACTATCACACTTGATACTCTCACGCATACATTCCCAAAAGACTTTTCATTCACTCCTCTATCGCTTAAGCTCAAGAATTCTTCTCAGGAAAAATCTAAAATTGTCTAGTCTATCTCTCTGGTTCAAATTCTCCCTTGAATGTTTACATATCGCTCCAGCTACAGAATTCTTCGAACGAAAAATCCTCGATTTCAGAAAAATCCAAAATCGTCCAGTCTATCTCCCTGGTTCAAGCTCTACCTTGAATATTTATAATTGTAATCTATCAGTCCCACGATATATCGCTCCAGCTCCAAAATTTTTCAATCGAAATATCTAAAATCGTCCAGTTTGTCTCTCTGGTCCAAATTCTTCCTTGAGTATTTATAATTGTAATCTATCAGTGCCACGATATATCACTCTATATAGTTCCAGAATTCTTCAATCGAAGAATCCTCGATTTCAGAAAAATCTAAAATCGTCCAGTCCATCTCTCTGGTCCAAATTCTCCCTTGAATATTTATAATTATAATCTACATATCGCTCCAGCTCCAGAATTCTTCGAACGAAAAATCCTCGATTTCAGAAAAATCCAAAATCGTCCAGTCTATCTCTCTGGTTCAAGCTCTACCTTGAATATTTATAATTATAATCTATCAGTGCCACGATATATCACTCTATATAGCTCCAGAATTCTTCAATCGAAGAATCCTCGATTTCAGAAAAATCCAAAATCGTCCAGTCTGTCTGTCTGGTCCAAGCTCACCCTTGAATATTTATAATTGTAATCTATCATCGTCGGGATATTATTCAACTTTCTGATCAGAGTGGTAATAAGGACATGAATATGGAGTCTCTAATCCCCGGTCGCACGCCGACACTTCAGCCTGGAATTTCTCTATTCAGAGGGGTAATAAAGCGATATGGCGTCGTAAATATACGGGCTGCCCCGTCGCGGACCTTTATCACTTTATTACCCTCGTCGTCTTTGGCCCACCAAGCCAAATACGGCAGATGCGCTCAACTAATGCGCGTTTTTGTCGTTCCACTCTCGTGGTACGAGGTATCTATCGATACCTTTTGTCGAAGGAAGATCGATTCAACCCTCGAGCCTGAGGAAACATATTGTTGTTCTAATGATAATGTTGTGAAATTGCAAAATAGTTTATATTCAAGTGGCTTGGAGGCTTGAAGATTTTTTGGTGAATTGATCAGTTTTATTTGTGTTACTTAAAGGATTCGAACTTTTTTGTGGTTACTTAACAGAGATTTTAGTGGGTTTTTTTTTTTATTGAGTTAAAAGAGAGGAAGGTAGTTGGTAGAGATTTTGGTGATCTGATTTTTGCAGTGGCTTCATTGTTTTATGAGGATCTCAGGGTCCTTTGTGATCCTTGTTCGAGTCGCCACGGGCGACTCTTTGATGTCGGGAGGTTCTATGGGAAAGATTAAGTCGAGGGGATTTGATATTAGCGGACCTCGTTGAGAATTATTACCTGATGATAAAAATGTTGGGAATGTCTTGAAAAATGTGAGGATTTTGAGCATTTAAAATCTTCAAACTTTCAAAATTTGGAATTTTCAAATCCACAAAGCATCCAATTCTCGAACTCTCAAAGTTTCAAATTCTCAAAACCTTAAATCCTTGAATTCTCAAATCTTCGAAGTCTCAAATTTGCAAAGTTTCAAATCTGCAAATTCTCGAAGTATTTAATTCTCAAGCTCTCCAACTCTCAAAGTTAAAAATTCTCAAATTCTCAAACCCTTAAATCCTTGAATTCTCAAATTTTCAAATTTCCAAAGGTTCAAATCTTTAAATCTTCAAATTCTCAACGTATTACGTTCTCAAACTCTCCACCCCTCGAAGTATTAAATTCTCAAACTCTCCAACTCTCGAAGTTTCAAATTCTCAAATTCCCAAAGCCTCAAATTTTCAAATCTCCAAAGTCTCAAATCCTCAATCTCTCAAACTCTCAGTCTCCCGAATCCCAAAACTTCGAAAACCAAAAAAAAGGAGAAACAAAACTGAGTCTTCAAG
>NW_017100510.1:810378-824173 GCF_001263275.1 Habropoda laboriosa | reverse complement strand
AATCCTCGATTTCAGAAAAATCCAAAATCGTCCAGTCTGTCTGTCTGGTCCAAGCTCACCCTTGAATATTTATAATTGTAATCTATCATCGTCGGGATATTATTCAACTTTCTGATCAGAGTGGTAATAAGGACATGAATATGGAGTCTCTAATCCCCGGTCGCACGCCGACACTTCAGCCTGGAATTTCTCTATTCAGAGGGGTAATAAAGCGATATGGCGTCGTAAATATACGGGCTGCCCCGTCGCGGACCTTTATCACTTTATTACCCTCGTCGTCTTTGGCCCACCAAGCCAAATACGGCAGATGCGCTCAACTAATGCGCGTTTTTGTCGTTCCACTCTCGTGGTACGAGGTATCTATCGATACCTTTTGTCGAAGGAAGATCGATTCAACCCTCGAGCCTGAGGAAACATATTGTTGTTCTAATGATAATGTTGTGAAATTGCAAAATAGTTTATATTCAAGTGGCTTGGAGGCTTGAAGATTTTTTGGTGAATTGATCAGTTTTATTTGTGTTACTTAAAGGATTCGAACTTTTTTGTGGTTACTTAACAGAGATTTTAGTGGGTTTTTTTTTTTATTGAGTTAAAAGAGAGGAAGGTAGTTGGTAGAGATTTTGGTGATCTGATTTTTGCAGTGGCTTCATTGTTTTATGAGGATCTCAGGGTCCTTTGTGATCCTTGTTCGAGTCGCCACGGGCGACTCTTTGATGTCGGGAGGTTCTATGGGAAAGATTAAGTCGAGGGGATTTGATATTAGCGGACCTCGTTGAGAATTATTACCTGATGATAAAAATGTTGGGAATGTCTTGAAAAATGTGAGGATTTTGAGCATTTAAAATCTTCAAACTTTCAAAATTTGGAATTTTCAAATCCACAAAGCATCCAATTCTCGAACTCTCAAAGTTTCAAATTCTCAAAACCTTAAATCCTTGAATTCTCAAATCTTCGAAGTCTCAAATTTGCAAAGTTTCAAATCTGCAAATTCTCGAAGTATTTAATTCTCAAGCTCTCCAACTCTCAAAGTTAAAAATTCTCAAATTCTCAAACCCTTAAATCCTTGAATTCTCAAATTTTCAAATTTCCAAAGGTTCAAATCTTTAAATCTTCAAATTCTCAACGTATTACGTTCTCAAACTCTCCACCCCTCGAAGTATTAAATTCTCAAACTCTCCAACTCTCAAAGTTTCAAATTCTCAAAACCTTAAATCCTTGAATTCTCAAATCTTCGAAGTCTCAAATTTGCAAAGTTTCAAATCTGCAAATTCTCGAAGTATTTAATTCTCAAGCTCTCCAACTCTCAAAGTTAAAAATTCTCAAATTCTCAAACCCTTAAATCCTTGAATTCTCAAATTTTCAAATTTCCAAAGGTTCAAATCTTTAAATCTTCAAATTCTCAAAGTATTACGTTCTCAAACTCTCCACCCCTCGAAGTATTAAATTCTCAAACTCTCCAACTCTCGAAGTTTCAAATTCTCAAATTCCCAAAGCCTCAAATTTTCAAATCTCCAAAGTCTCAAATCCTCAATCTCTCAAACTCTCAGTCTCCCGAATCCCAAAACTTCGAAAACCAAAAAAAAGGAGAAACAAAACTGAGTTTTCAAGGAAACGCGAAAAACGTCGATAAACCAGGGAGGAGCGAGGGGGGGGGGGCGTTATGAAACCTAAATTCAAGCGTTATTCTCAAAAGATACGAGTCATTCAGCCGTCTCTTGCATCCTCAATCACTACCACCCCCCGGAGACATACTTCACCAGATCCGTATCTCTTTCGGAGTGTAGGATGAAATCCCGAGTTCAGAGGGGCGGGTTACACGTGTCCCATTCGCGTCCCTGGCTCAAAGAGGTTACAATATGTATGGCCGCGCGGGATATAATATTTTTAAGCCCGTTTCGCGACGTCAATACAAACTGAAAGGTGGGGAGGAGAGGGTGAAAATATGCATAGAGGTCAGCATTCGATATATCCCTTTACCAGTGGTATCCTCGACTCGGTTAATTTCAATGAAAGGTCGAATCGTACGATGCCAAGAAACCTTACAAAAAAAAAAAATTCAACGGAAAAGCAAAACAAAAGAAAAGTGGTAACAGTAGAAATGTTTCTGGGATCAATGTCTCGAGCACTCAAAGCATTCTGAAATCTCCAAATTTTCAGACTTTTAAATTCTTAGAAAAAGAATTTTGAAATTCCTAAACGCTCAAACTTTCGAATTTTTTCATTCTGAAATTCTCAAGTAATGTAAAAGGGGAAAATAGGAAACCCTTCGAAGCATCGCACTCTGAAATCCGCAAATTCTCAAACCCTCAAAAAATTTAAAAACGCAAGAAAAGATAAACAGAGGAAATATTTCTCAAACCTTGCAAGCATCGCGCTCTAGAATCCCCGAACTCTCAAACTTTCCAAATCTCAAATTCTGAAATCCTCAGAAAATTTCAAAACCCAAAGGAAGAAAGAAAGAACAGAAGAGATATTTCTGAAACCTTCAAAGCATCGCACTCTGAAATCCCCAAATACTCACACTTGAAAATTCTCAAACTCTAAAGTCTCCCCCAAAACGTGCAAAATTAGAACAAAACGAAGAAAAGGAAAATAGAAACAGTAGAAACATTTCGTCGGAGATCGTGTCAGTATAGTTCTCGCAAGATGAAAGTGGAAGATCGTCGATCTTCGCTGACCCAGATCCCTTTGTTGCAAATTTACTGTGTTGCTCCTTTTGTTATTCCGGCCCCTTTCTTCGAGGTGTGCAGCCTTCTGTGTGCGAGCAACCGTGTTGCTTTTGAGAGGGGAGGGCAAAGTACAGTTTCGGGCAATGGTGTTGCTTTTGTAATAGATTCGCCTGTTTGTTCTCTCATGGTTGTGTTTACCGGAAATATTTCGAGTATTGAAATGGATAGCAGCACGAATGACTAATTGTGTGTAATAATTTGATATTTGCGTTCGACTGGAGTGGATGTGATTAATTGTACGGTTTGAAATATCGTAATGTCTGTTTATCGCGCGAAAGGCAATATGCGTGTACAGTGTAATAATTTCTGTAGTGTTGAATGAACGTCACGGAGACGATGCAACACTAACAGTGAAACGTGTGACTTGGCAAAAAAAAAAAAATCGTGTGATCGTCGAAACTCGAAAGTGGGGACCAGGATAAAATAATAGTAATAATTTGATTTCACACGTTTCAAACTTCGCCAGCGACGGCGGCCAGCGTTTCTCTAGCCGAAGAATTTTCGCAATAACTTCTCCATTTTGCAAAATGTCTGCTTTTCAAAAATTGGAGAACAAAGGTGAAAGACATATTGACATCCTCTGAGAAAATTCGCACTTTTCGTTTAGTGGACACTTGTCAAAAAAATTCCCAAACTTCTCCTTTAGTAATTACCTATGAAAGAAGATCGCAAACTTTTCTTCTATTCAAACGAATCAAGCTAGCTTTAAGTTAATCCTCAAGTTCGCCCCTTAAGTCGAATCGCAGCAAAAAATCCTCTGTGATAAGAAATAAGTAATAAGAATTTTTTATTTCACGCCATTCAATTTTTACAAGCGACGACAGCCAGCGTTTCTCTAGCAGAAGAATTTTCGCAATAACTTCTCCATTTTGCAAATTTGTACTTTTCAAAAATTCGAGAAGAATGCTGAGAGTCACGTTGATATCCTCTGAAAAGAATTGAAACTCTTCGTTTAGTGGTCATCTATCAAAAATATTCCCGAACTTCTCCTTTTTTCTCTACGTATCTGGGTAGTTTGTCCCTTTAAATCAAATCACAGGAAAAAAGTTCTCTGTGATAAAAAGTAAATATTGACAATAGCAACCTAGAATATTAATATAATTGAATTCTGCAATGCTAATGACCAACGGGCAATCGAACGAAACGATTGGGCGTTTCGACGCGATAGACGTTGCAGGATAACGCTCGACGCCCCAGCCTCGGTCGTCAAAGTCATGAAATTATAATTCACGGGCAATCCGTGAATCTGTCGTGCCTGTATATCATTGAGTTCGTCGATAGGACCAAGCAGCCGCATAATCTCGCCGGACGTCGTGTGCGTTCGCGTGTTTCGTGCGTTTCGTGGCTTCCTTCCCCGTACCCAACCCTATTGTTCGCCTCTAGTTGCTCGTGACGATAGCGGCCGCGACCTCCGCGTCGATAATCCTCTCCAATCTGCCTATTATTTCGTTCGAATTCGATGTTATCGACTGTACGCGAAACCGAATCGTTTCGAAATGAGGAAAACCTGGTCCTTCCTCTGGAGAATGTTTAAAGAGCTTCGAAGGGTGGAGACTTGGGGAAAATTTGAGTTTCACGGAGTCTGGCTGGGTGATACATTTGTTGACCTGTGATTTTTTGTAGTAATCGTTGTTCCAAGGGTTTATGGCTGACGAATTTTCGACGCGTTAGGAAAATTGTCCCTTTTGGGTTTTTGTATTTTTTAATTTTACCACGAATGTCGAGGAGTTATCGGTAATATCAGAATCTTTCGAACAGTTTGGTTTGATAGTAAATTTATGAACGTTTGATTTTTTGTAGTAATCGTTGTCCCAAGGGTTTACGACTGGCGAATTTTTAATTTTCGACGCGTTAGGAAAATTGTCCCTTTTGGGTTTTTGTATTTTTTAATTTTACCACGAATGTCGAGGAGTTATCGGTAATTTCAGAATCTTTCGAACAGCTTGGGTTGATGATAAATTTTTCATAATAATCGTCGTTCCAAAGATTTATGGCAGGCGAATTTTAAATTTTCAATGCCTTAGAGAAAATTGTCCCTCTCCATTTTTCCCAGTTTTCAATTTCACTATAAACATCGACGAACTATCAATAGTTTCACAATTTTTCAGAGAATGTTCAGATTTTTCCCATTTTTTGGTTCCATTACACATATCCACGAGTTACCAACATGTCTACAATTTTTCCGTCCACGATGTTAAATAAAAAACACTTTTCTCCAAACATTTACTCCATCACCTCCCACAAAACTAATTTAGCCAGTGAAAATCTCTTAAAAGCTACCAAAACATTACAAACTCTTCAAATTTTAATTCCATACTTCGAAAAGCAATATACACAATACATTTCACAACTAAAATTTCAAAAGTCCCTAAAAAAACAGAACGTAGATTTTGCTAAAAAAAAAGGATCTACGAAGAAATTTGAGAAACTCATCAAAAATACACAGCTAATTTCAAGGTGGAATTAATTGAACTAAATTCTCAAGCAACAATGAACTACTTTCGAAAAAGTTCCCTCTCGATTTTTCCACGGTCGTACACACCTGAGGATCGTTTTATTAAAGGTTCGAGCGATCTTCATTTCCGTAGTGTGATAAAGGCGCGCGTGAAGGGGAGTGGAGGCTCGACGAGTGCGGCGCGGTATCGTGAAGTTTCTCGAGTGCTCTAAGGCGTGGGCACCGAGAAAAGGAAGTTGAAGCGTGAGCTCTGCCGCAGCCTTACTGTCCGTACCCTTAATTTTTAATAGCGTGTGTTCAGTTTAATGGGAACGCGCGTGTGCGTTCGTTCTGGACGAGTGAAAAGAAGGAGAGGAGGAGATATTCTCTCGTGGAAATTCTCGGCGAGATGTGAAAGAGAAATTTTTATTTTTTCATCGATATACTCGTGAAACGTAACGTCTCGTAAATTCTTTAATACGAAATTTTACGGTGTGAATTTAGCCCCCGGGGGGATTTAACGAAAGAAGGATCCATTGGAAACTTGCTTCTCGGTGGAATTGGTGCTAACGATGAGTGATGAAAGGAGTTGAAGAAAATTATGCGGAATTATTATAGTTATCGTGCTTTATCTGTGAACGTAGACCCTTTGATGTTCAATCAAATTGCCGAATTGTGTGAAGTAGTTGAAATAGAAATTCTGAGAAAAGACAAAAATATTCCACGTTGTTTTGGTATTATTTTATAGATCTTTGTCTTTTCTCGAGACTTGAAATATTTCCACATTATTTCATAGATCTTTGTCTGTTTTCGAGATTTAAAAAATTCTACGTTATTTCATAGATCTTCGTCTTTTCTCGAGACTGAATAAAATTCCATGTTATTTCATAGATCTTCAAGTCTTAAAAAGAAAAATTATTAAGAAAAGTTCTCGAGGAAGTTTCCTTTAACTCCTTTCTTCCAAGAATTTGTTACTTATCATTGGCGACGAAAGGGTTAAACTACCTACTGAGTATCTTTAAAGAATTCCAAATAATTTCGTACTTCTAAAATCTTCAAACATTACGTACATACAAGAAGAACGATTAAAATATCGAAAACACTTGGTGCAAAACGCCCGAAAGACAAAATCCCTCTTTAAAGACCAGCTAGAACCCAGAAAGTTTCCTGTATCCCTCGAAGAATACACCGGAAGCATGGATGTTCCCTCGATTTCTCGAACCACGCTCCTCTCGAAATTACAGCAATTTTTCCAGCATGTTTCAAAGCATCCCTCTTTCATCCCCCCATCCCGTTTCCTCGAAACAAGCAGATTCGTACGTGAAATCGACGCAGGATCTTTTCTTCGCGATTCACAGGCGCGAGACAGAGAGAGGGAGAGTCGCGTGAAATCGAGCCTGTTACAAATGCTTCCCGTCTCCAGAATCGAGGACTCTCCTTTCTATTCGCGAGAATAATCGACAACCTCGCCTCGAAACGCTTCGAATCGCGTCGAAACAAAATGGAAACGCCTTCTCGAAGGATTCCGAAGAGAAAGAGCGAGGGAGAGCAGTTCGAAACCGAAGATCCTTGGATCTTATTCAGCGCGATTGGTGGAAAGGGCGGATTCTCGGTAATTGGACGGCGTCGTGCATCAACGGAATGTTCCTCGAAATTCAACCAGACTGGAACTTTTCAGACCTCTTCACGAAGGGAAAAGTCCACAGTCCCGGTCTTAGCTCAGGGATTTCGAGAAGTCGACGTTCTCCTGCGTCTGCGGCCGCTACGATTTGCAAACTTTCCGCGTGAACCCTCGCTTCGCGGCCATGAATCGCCGATAACGAGGTTAAAAATCTCTCCTGGAATGTTTCTGTCGTATTTCAAAGGATATTCCAATATCGAGTAGCCTGCTCGTTCCTAATCTCATTTATCGAACGCAAAATATACGAATTATTGAAGAATTTTCGTGTGAATACTCGAACGGAGCTTGAAAGATTAAGGGTGGAGACAAGTTTGACAATTTTTTCGTACGAGACTAGTAAAGATATGGTGATACTTCCTTTTCTGGCAGAACGAGGCACTCTTAGAGTGTAATAAAACATTTTGTTCAAAGAGAAATTGCGAATTTTTCTGAGAGAAACGTGTGTTTGAAGGTAGCCCTGTGTCGCGATACGTAGTACGTGGAAGAATGGCCAAATTTCCGGGAGAAAAGGGAACGGGAAGGAAGTAAAAGGGAGGATTAAAAGGAGAGGTGTGCAAGATGTTTTCTATTTATGTGCTTTTAAGAGGGTAGTGTAAAGGTAGTGTGTGTGAGAGAGAGAGAGGGAATGTGTTTTCTGGCTGTCTCTCAAGGGATTCATACTTTCCCTCGTGTCTTTCACACGTGAACTCGAAGAGAATCCATTGCAGCGAGCAGAAAGCATCGCTGAGATTAAACGTCCGCACACGTGCACGAAATCTCACGATCCTGTACGGCTTTTCGCGTGTAAAAACACGCGAGAGGCGCACTGTCAACTGAACATTCGATCCTCGGGATACGTTAGAGAGAAATCGATCTTGTGCAAACGTCGCCTTTCACTGTGCAAACGCTCTCCTGTAAGCCAAACGAAATCGTAAGGAAAGCTTCTTTTGGTTATGGTCCTTGCTAAATTGTATCCGGAGATCTGGTTCCTTAGGTTTTCATCTGTTTTTGTGTGTTTTGTTTTGTCTCGCAATTAGGCGAGGTTCCCCCTTTTCTTTTAACGTGAAGGAAATCGTCAAACGACGAAAGCATACCGGTTTCTTAGGTTTTTATTTGTTGTGTCTCACAATTAAGTTAGGTCCTTCTTCTTTTTCTTTAATATGGAGGAGGTTGTCAAATGGTAAAAGCATGGGAGAGTATGGCTAACAGTTTGGGACTTTGATTCACTAAAAATACCACGGTGTCCAACCTCTGGCTCTGCGGGCAAACCGCGGGCACTTTTTCACATATTTTGAGGTTTTCTCTTGCCTTTATCTACCGGCTCTTAAGTTAGATCCCCTAAATTTAGGTTCCAAAGACTTTGGAAGATGAGAGAAATGTATTTTTTGGAAGATTTTGGAGTGTGGAACTTGTATCCACTGAAAACACCACGGTGTCCAATCACTGGCTCTACGGGCAAGCCCCGGGCAAATTTTCACATACTTTGAGCCTTCTTCTTGCCTTTGCCTTTCGGTCCTTAGCTCAGATCCTCCAGAGTTAGGTTCCAAAGACTCTGGAAGATGAGAGAAATGTATATTTTGGAAAATTTTGAAGTGTACGATTTTTATCTATTAAAATCTCCATGGCTGCCCTCGGCGGGCGCCCTAGGGGCCCTGAGAACTTTCTCGAAAACGTCCAGGAACAAGAAAAATGTGATAAAGTGTTCTAAAATGACGACAGTGCTTTACCAATTTATATGTGTTTCCATTCTTGTCTAGGAAACTGCTATACGTCTCTCCTTTTATACTACACTAGGTTAGGTCCCCTAACCAAATCTAATCACTCTGTATTCAAGTGTCTTTTTTCAAGAATCTATTTCGTTCGTTGCATTTCAATATTTTACGAGATCTAGTTCAGCCTTTCCATTATTTCTCCATTTGCCATGTACCGTCATTTATTCCACAGTATGGTTACCAGACCGGAGTACTGGTATATTTCAGATTCCCTTTATCAAACGGTAACATCGAAAAAGGGAAAGTTCAATGATTTATTTCATCGTTTTGATGTTTCGCAAGAGCCAGGTTACTATTTTCATCCCCGTGGCAAGAAACTGACGTTCACTTGCGTGTTTGACAACTGAACCGTGCAACGACGTCGCCGATGCTTTCGTCACTGGTCAAAGGAAATATCTCCTTTGGATTTCAATTTATACTGTATTAATTGTATAAATAGGGATCTATCAATTTTTTCTGATTAAGATGCGCGTATCAACTATTGTAATATCCATCAGACATTTTACGGACACCTTGCATATTTATTTTCCCCATAATTAATACGAAAATTGGTCTTCCTATAACGAAAAAAGATTTTGGGGGTGAAGGGTTGATCTGAAAAAAATGTAATATTTCTACAATCGAACGACGCATTTTAAGGAGACCCCGTATACGTATTTTCTCCATAATTAATATGAAAATTCAACGACACCATTGATGTAGGTAATAATTTTTCTAAAAATCTCGTTCAGCTTCTTGTCTCCCAATAGAAAAAAGACTTTCAAGAGCAAAGGGTGTTAATTGTTAGATTTATAAGTCAGTTAGATGTAACAAAAATGAATCTAAAGCCTTACTGGGAAGTATATATTTCTTTTGTATACGTTCGAAGAAATCCGTTTAGCTTTACCACCTCTGTTTAGTAAAGATCCAAATGTTTATGATACGTGACAAAAGGCCCTTCGGTCCCAAGCGGGGTCGTAGGCAATATTAGGGCGTTGCGTAGGAGCATTCTCAGTCTGTATACAGTGCTCTTACCATCAAGTAGAAAAGCGAACCTTCCTTGTGTCTAATAAAAGTTAGTAGTTTAAAATAAGGATTATTAATTATTTAACAACCGGTAACTCGCATAATCCAATAACCCGAGTCAGGGCAACCAATAAAATATTACCTGCTACGGGTAAGGAATAAGGAAAATCGGACACATGCCACTCGAAGGTACTTGCAGTACCTGATGGTCACGGCGGCTTCCCCTACCTTTTTTAAAACACCAATCAGACATCGTCATTCCCACTTTCTCATGTCCGCAGTTATTATTTAAGCACGCATTCCTTAAAGGAAAAATCAGATTCTAAATTTCTATCAGCGGTTCAACACAGAAATTATTATCACCAGTCTAACGCGTTTTTCTAATTCAACAGTTGTAGAATAAATTTAAAGTTTAAGTGTTATCTATACTCGTGACATCATTATTTCATCACCGTCCAGTATCCAAATTCAATAAATATTCAATCGTCATTAACGTTGACGTTTGAAGTGAGCATACACGAAAGACTCTCTTTCATACTCCAACTTGGTAAATTGCTCACGCCTAAACACAATATTAATGACACCACGGGCGTAAATAGTTAATTCTTCTCTTCAAAATTTCCTTATGCTTCTGGTCTCCCTGTAGAAAAATAAATTTTTCGGGTAAAGGGTTAAACCCAGAAAAATCTGAGTTCGCCAGTGTAATGTATAATATGTCTAAAATTGAGCGATACGCTTTAAGAAGAGATAAAGGATTAAACTCAGGAAAATGCAAGTTCCCTGATATAATGTATAATATTTCTAAAATTGAACGACACATTCTAAGAAGAGGTAAAGGGTTAAATTCAGAAAAATGTAACGAATAATATTTCTAAAATTGAGCGACACATTTTAAGGACACCCGGTACATACATTTTCCCCATAATTAACACGAAGATTCAACGACCACTGACCTGGCCTAGCCATTTAACCCTTCTCCCCAAACTTTTCTCCAGCTTCTCAGTTTCCCTACGGGGAGAAAACGAGTTCCGAGCGCAAAGGGTTAAACCGAGAAAAATGTAAGCTCGCAGGGTTGGTCATTGCAGCGGCGAAAACGTATCGACAGTCCCTGTGGCCGGCTTAAAAACTTTACGCGTCATCGTGGAAGAGGGGGAAGGCGAAAGAGGACGAGGCAGAAAGTTCGATCTCTCGGGGAACGGGCGCGACCCAGTTTTCCACGTCGACCACGCGACATTCGTGCCTCGTGCGTTCCCCGGCCTGTATTTCCGCGCAAATCACGGCAATACGTCTCGCTTCGGCTTCGATTCGTCAGGCTTTGCGCCCGCGCACTGTCTCAACGCGATCATCTTCGCTAATCCGGCTAACTTTTCTCGATCCACAGTCTCCTCTCGTGTGGCTCACTTCGAGATCTCTCGCTGATTTACCGCGATTTACCGCCCTCGCGTGTCCTGCTTCCGGAAATCGAGGTTTTTCAGTTGAACTTCTCAGTCTATTTCCACGCCATTATAGCCGTTTCTCAGGTTTAAGCAGGATTTTCTGATCAAACTTGCGATGTAATGTTGCTTTCCAGAGAATATTCGACACGTTTTTTTCTTTTTACGTGTCGATTTTTAAGGTTGAGGGCGAAAATAGCCGTCTGAGTTCAGGTTGAAGAAGTTATTTTAGGAAAAATGTTCGAAGGTTGAAGTATTGTACTAGAAAAAAGTTTGAGGTCGAAGAACTCTTCTTAGAAAAGTACTTGAAGGTTGGAAATTTTATATTAGATAAAAGTTAGGGGCCGATAAACTTTCTTTAGAAAAATGTTTGAAGGTAGAAATTTTACATTAGAAACATATTTGAGCTTGCAAAATTTATTTAAAAAAAATGTTTATGGTTGAAATTTTATATTAGGAAAACGGCTCGAGGTCGATAAACTTTTTCGGAAAAATGTTTGAGCTTGAAAAATTTATTTCGGAAGAGTATTCGAGGTTACAAGATTGAGGTCGAAAACTGTTAGAGTAGAAAAAGAATGCTTCAACGTGTAAAATGTGTCTTCCGATAAGAAATCCTTCTATGCAGATATAATAAAAATACTTTTAAAAGTGATCCATTTATATAAATCACGTTTAAATCAAATTTCACACCGAAAACACTATCGTCCCTCCACACCCACAATTTCCATCCTCCCTTTTCTACTTCCATCAGATTTAACACCCCTCCCAGATCCAATTATTCGAGGTCTACTTCCTCGGCCTATTCTTCCCAGAAATACTACACAGTTCTAAGGTACAATCTTCTCTCCGGGTGAAATACACCTAAATCCATCCGTACCAACCCTAATTCTACCGGAACCAGTATCTCTACCTTCGAAACCTTCGTCAGTTACGATCGTTCGACTACCGATTCGATTGATATTACTTGGAAATTAGACGGAAGAATCAAACGAACGCGTTAAATCCTCGATCTCGTTAGGGCAGGATAAATTTCACCGAGGTGAGAGTTGTAACGATGTCGTTAATAGCCGGAAGCCTTATTACCAGCAGAGTGCGAGGAAATCCATCGTAAAACGGAATCGTTGGACAGCTGTGCGTCAGCTTTGCCTGGATTAAACGACTGGAAGCGCCTAATCCCCTTAAAAGATGGTCGGAGAGTAGGGGAGAGAATCTTGATATGGGTGGACCCGATAAGGCGACAGACGTGGCGAGAGATTTTCTTCGAGATCTGCACGGCTGAATTCATTAGCAGGGTTATCTCTGGAAAACTCCGGTGTTTCAGATGTCGGGACGTTCGATAATATCTGAACGATCGTTCTTATAATGGCGAGGCAAACGAGCAATTTGTAGAAATTAGGGTGAAATCCTTCCGGTGAATTTCAAGTACAAAGAGAATGACAAATTGTCCCTTCAGTTCTTTTCATTTAAGGAGCACTGTTAACTTCATTATTTTCATAACAATTCAAGCATAGACTTCTTTCTGTACCAGGAAAA
Source organism: Habropoda laboriosa (assembly GCF_001263275.1). Lineage (NCBI taxonomy): Eukaryota > Metazoa > Arthropoda > Insecta > Hymenoptera > Apidae > Habropoda > Habropoda laboriosa. The sequence continues at coordinate 811,607 of NW_017100510.1, read as the reverse complement.
AAATTTGATATAAAAGAATTCGTTATTAAATTAGGTATTGATGAAGATCATCTGATGTGCAGGATTTGTAAATTACAATTATTGGGAAGTCACGAGTATCAATTATCGTGCAAAGCTTGTTTATTTTTTGTAAAAATTCATGTAGTAAAAAAATGTCGATGACTTTGGAACGACCTCCATTCAAGATAATTTTGGAGAGAATTTTTTTATCATAATGGACGTCCCATTGATCATATGAAATTCCTTTAGTGTTTTTTCTTATTTTAAATAGAAGTAGAAAAATGAGACACCCGGTATATGCCTGTTACCATTATAAAGAATCGGTAACTAAATCTTTACTGCTTCTAACACTTTAAACTCCCCTTAGCCATTTTTTTCTCATGTTAAACAGCAGTTGAAATAATTTAGATGTTCAATTTAAATGTGACACCTAGTATGTGCTCGTTACTATTTATAAAACATCAGTAACTAAATTTTTACTACTTTCAATCCTTCAAGCTCCTCTTAGTCATTTTTTTCTTATTTTAAATAGCAGCTGAAATAATTCACATGTTCAATTTAAATGAGACACCCTGTATATGCCTGCTACCATCATGAAGAATCGGTAATTAAATCTTTACTGCTTCTAACTCTTTAAACTCCCCTTAGCCATTTTTTTTCTGATATTAAACAGTACTTGAAATAATTTAGATGTTCAATTTAAATGAGACACCCTGTATATGCCTGTTACCATCATAAAGAATCGGTAACTAAACCTTTATTGCTTCTAACCCTTTAAACTCCCCTTAGCCATTTTTTTTCTGATATTAAACAGTACTTGAAATAATTTAGATGTTCAATTTAAATGAGACACCCTGTATATGCCTGCTATCATCATAAAGAATCGGTAACCTAAATCTTTACTGCTTCTAACCCTTTAAACTCTCCTTAGCCATTTTTTTCTGCTATTAAACAGCAGTTGAAATAATTTAGATGTTCAATTTAAATGTGACACCCAGTACATATGCCTGCTTGCTTAAGTCTTCCCTACCTTTAACCATTTAACAAAATTACCAGGTAACAAAAGAACTTTCTCATCTGGTATCTATTTATTCACTTAACTATACCACAAATTTCCCTAACCAGTTCACCTCGAACTCCCGGTATTTCCAATCCAACAGAGCACTCCCTCCGACAATTGGACCAGAAAACAGGCAACGTTCGGGCTAAATAAATTAATGCAGCAAAGC
>NW_017100510.1:802770-810335 GCF_001263275.1 Habropoda laboriosa | reverse complement strand
CCGAAGCGCCTTACCGATCCTCGATTCGCCATTTCTCGTCCCGGAGGAGACTCGAACACCCGTCGAGACTGGTCTCGATGATAAATTTGTTTGCGATCCTCCTCACCCCTACGGCCAGTGTCTCCGTTATTTTACGACACCGCCACTTCGAGACAGAGAACTCTTTGGACGGAGATTTTATCAAATTGAATCGAACGACCGAATAAATTAACCTTAGCGCTCCAGATGGACGCGATCGCATCCTCGCTTCGGTAAAATATTAAATCACCGGGCGCGAATCATCCCTGGCACGAGTTTTCTTTTCCTTCTTGTCTCCTTCTTTTCTTGGAGAATCTCGTGCATTTTAGCGATGGTTCGCAGATGCTTGTTATCGGGCAGAGGAAGTTTTTTGAAGAATTTTGAAATGGGTTCGTTAAGGCAGGGCGATTTTTTTTTATTGACTGTTTTTGGGGTGAGTGATGGAGCTTGTGGCAGGATACAGTGGAAATTAGAGTGGTGGAACAATTGGGAATCAGAGGAAGTCTTGGAATTTTGGTTTGGACCTTTGATTAGAATGGTAAAAAAATGGGAATCAAGGAAATTTTGGAATTTTAATTTAAACCTTGGATTGGAATAGTAAAAACATTGGGAATCAGAGAAAATCTTAGATTAGAATGGTAAAAAAATTAGGAATCAGAGGAAACCTTAGATTAGAATGGTAAAAAAATTAGGAATCAGAGGAAATTTTGTAATTTTAACTTGAACCTTATATTAAAATGGTAAAATAATTAGGAATCAGAGGAAACCTTGGAATTTTAATTTAAGCCTTAGATTAGAATGGAAAAAAATTAGGATTCAGAGGAAACCTTAGATTAGAGTAGTAAAAATATTAGGAATCAGAAGAAACTTTGGAATTTTAATCTTACATTCAAATGGTAAAATTCTATAATTCTCAAAATATTCCAGGACATACGTTTTCAACCCCCTATTTTGGTAGCTTTTTTCCCTCTTCAATATGGAATATTGCCGATAAAAAAAAAAGTATCCAATATTTTTCTGTAAATTATCTCCCACACAAGTTTCACCAAAATCTCAACAATTCCCCACTCAAAATTGCGCTTGCAATTCAGAGAAATACCACTTCTCCAACAAAACTGAAAAAACCCATTTACCCAAATTTCAAAAAGAGTCAAACCTCGAAAATATCCCAACCCTAAGTGTTAAGGATACTTAAGTTTAGACCAGCTTTACGATACGGATGCGACTCTGCTATTTTTGAGATTGAGGTTTGAATACGTGTTTAATGTTTTCGTTCGTTATTGTCATGAGGGCTCCAAACCTCTCATAAAAGCGGAGAATTTGGAGTTTCTTCGTGCATCTCAATAGCAATTGACGTATCATAAACCCACGCGAGCTGAGGCACATGCGAGCGAGCGAGTGGCACCGTTACCCTGGGTTTTTCCCAGAAGCTCAAGTGACGCGTACCTCACCCAGAACACCACTTCCCTAAGGATGAGCGGTTGGCGTCGGGCATCGACCAAGGCCCTAACTTGATTGGGAGTTTTGGCCTCCCACCCAAATCTCACCCCCGTCAAGGGACCCAAATGGACGGACAAAAACCGTATAAAGGGACTGGGGTGATAGACAAAAAGGACATTGTTGTAAGAACACATTAGTGAAACATAGAATTCTGAACTCTGGTACGAACGATTACACGAATTTTGAACCTCAGGACATTGGACTCGCACACATTTAACATTTAAGAACTCGGTTACATTGCATTACTGTTACATAACAAACTGTGTTGCAAATAAGGAGTTATTTGCTATATAATCAGGTTTCATGAACATTGCGAGAGCCAACACTAAGGCTTGTCCCAAGAACAGTCAAACCTCGTCTTTCCCTCGTCCACGAGTATGCGAGAGTGTTAATCAAGTCGCAACACCTTCGTTAAAAATTCCATTAGCAGGTTGAAGCTTTTTTTTTTTCTTTGATCCTTTCTGGTCCGGCGAGGAGGAGAGAAAATGGGAGGGAAACGAGGGACACAGAGAGGCGAAGCGCGTGTCACGCTGTCCCGATACGCTGACCTATTAGCCTAAAGTAATTTCCGTTTAATTTCGCAGCTTATAGCCTCGTGAGCTCACCTCCTGTCCTCGTTCCCTCCTCGACAGTCCGTGTAACGAGCCTTTAATACCGTGCACCAGCGCTAATAATGTCCGGCTAATGAGCCGCGTTTCGGTTCGCGCGTGTCTTCCCAGCCATATGTCGCGATGGTTGATGGGTAGCGTCGTTTTGACAATCCCGCTTTGGTTTGCTTGGATATCACAAACCCGGGTTCAGGATTATTATCCTGCGATTTGGCGAATTTAGCCGCGCCGGAGTTAGACGGGAATTGTAGGTGGTTATGCGCTAGTAGTACGTGACCGTATGTGGTCAGACATACGGTAGTAGGTTAATAGGATTCAAGCGTTACCAAGGAAATTTTATATTGGTACTTGGAGCAATTCGGTGTGAGGTTTTGGGGTGGTTTAGAGGGTGATGGTAAGTGTAGCTTGTGTATTTTTAGTAATTTTAGTACGAGGAATTTCGTTGGTTTTTAGGGTTTTGAGGATGATCTGTGCTGAATATGCTTCATCGATTCAATTTCATTTTTATCGTCTGTTTTCGGCATGATCAGTGAGCCGGTTAGGTTAGGATTTCTTCTGTTGGTTGATCTTGAGCTGGTGGCTGCAGTTTATTAATTATTAATAAATACTGCTTTTCTGTATTCTGTGGAAATTGTTTTTTTTTTTCAGTAATAATGTATAAGGTTCACATGCTAAAATTTGAGGAAGAGACGAAGAGCAAAGTCTTTCTCTTTACATTCCAGTGATTTTGCTATAAAATCATTATTTTATATCACTTTCACTTCTCAAAGAAGTATTTTTTCCTATATCGAGCCTCGAAAGGGTACTCCATCAGAAGATGTTTAAAAATAGCTAAAGTTTGGGAAATTTGTAACATTTTCACTTTGAAAAATTAGAGAAGAAGGCTGAAAGTTACACTTAAATCCTCTGAAAAAATTGAAACTTTTCGTTCATAGGTTACCTGTGAAAAAATTTCCCAAACTTTTCCCTTTAACAAACTTAACTCCCTTAAAGTGTTAATCGAGCCTGCACCACTTAACACCGATTTTCTCAAATACGAGACGAAAGTTGGAAGCTTGTAACAAAAGTGTGCATAGGAAGGCGGAAGAAATTAGGAAATCTTGGAATTGGTGCGTCGATGAGGAAATTCGATCGATGATTCGGCCCTCGAGCGTCGTTAACGGGCATCGAGTGCGCACACACGTCAGGGAATAACGTTATTAACCCAGAAAGGGCGAATTTATTCCGAAAATATCCTCGTTACGTGAGCTCGCGCCCGGAAAAGTTTCGAGAAGCCTCGAAACGATAATCGATCCACACGCGTTGCATGTAACCGACGAGTAAGATTGCGAAACGTAATACAGATAAGAGAATTTTCACTAATGAGAAAAGAACGAATCTTTGTTTCTGGACAAAGTGTGCTGTTTGTGCAAACTTTGCGAAACTTTCGATGCTCGTCTCCGTGTAATCTTTTCCCTGTCAACCGTTGTTTCCTCTTCCGGGGCGAGTCCTCCCCTATCGGAAGAAGAAACCAGGCTAAAACGCGAAATAATGGCCGAAGCGACATTCCTTCGGGTCTTCGAGGACCAATGAAGCGTGATGTTTGTTGGCTCGATTATTGGCAGAGGCTGATATTGGAGTTTGTTCGAGTGATAGGAGGGATTTTGTTGAAGATATTTTTTGCTTCTGAAGGTCAGATCGTGATATAATATCTGTCAATCTATGTATCATTCATTGTTTTCAATAATCTAATTTTTTTATTAACAATTTGTAAAATGTTTAATATTTAAGGTTTGTGGACTTGTTTGAGCTGGTTTGGGATTTTTCTGGGAGTGATAAAGAGTGTTTCTTGTGGGTGAATGCAAAGATTGCTTAATCAAAATGAATCTGATTGTTCACAATATATTTATAATGTTACATAGAAAGTTAGAAATTTCTGTTTGCTGCAATCTAATATTTAGGCTTTTAAAAGAATGATATTGCTTGGAGATGTTGAAAGTTTGTGGACTTGTTTGTGATTTTTCTGAGACACATAAAGAGTGTTTCTTGTTCATGGACAAAAAGATTGCTTAATAAAAACAATTCTAATTTTTTAAAATCTTTTACAAAGCTATTATGTTTATGTTACACAAGAAATTAGAAATTTTTGTTTGCTGCAATCCAACATTTAGGCTTTTAAAAGAATGATATTGCTTGGAGATGTTGAAAGTTTGTGGACTTGTTTGAGATTTTTCTGAGACACATAAACAGTGTTTCTTATAAATGGATACAAAGATTACTCAATAAAAATAAATCTAATTAATTGTTCACAACATTTGACGAAAAAATGATGTTTGTAATATTCCAAAAAGGAACATTAGACATTTATGTTTGTCACTTCCTGAAACTCTAGATTTTCCAAAATTCTCCATTCATTTATGATAGCGAAACAAACGTCCATCTTCTTGTCCAAGTGTTAAAAAAATTCACAGGCACAATCTTACAGAAACCCAGCAAAAAGGCCAATCTCTTCGATTGAATCTCTCCTCTCATTATTCAACCCAATATTTACCTTTGCTCCTCGAGAAAATTGTCCCTTAATTCCCTCGAACGTCCATCGCGTCGGAACGAACGTTTAACTTCCGGTCTGTCGGCGTTTCAGGCGTTAAACGAAGAATATCCGCCGGTCTGTGCGCTCGTTCTCGTTAGAATAACTCCATCGAAACGGATAACGAAGCTGCTAATTCCACGGATCTTTCTCATTATCCAGCAAAATTTCCTCCAACTTCAACCTTCCTCCCTCTTCTTCGTCCTCGCGTCCGCCTTTTAAAGGCTGCGCCCGAAACCATAAGTTACCTTCGTCGAGCCTCCGGATCGCTTCCTGAAACTTATTTCCCACGTATTATCCATCCTTCTCATCCTCCTCGTTTTATTTCCCGGCGCTCGCGTGACTCATGCGATCGTTTTAAGCCGTTCACGGCCGCCATGTTTTATGGAACCGGTAGCTGCTGATGAATTTCAGCGTCGTAACTCCGCGTCGATTAATAACGAATTAGCCAGAGGCAAGGCGAATTGCGCCACCGTGGAATGAATATTTATCGCTCGAGGAATGCACCTAGACTGGTGGGATTTTAAGCTGACTTGTTTTTTTCTCCCTTTTTCCGGCCGATTTTCTCTTTGAACGTTTCACAAACTGCGCTGTTTTTGGAGCTTTATTTTCTACATTTTTTTTCTTTATTGTTGCTGTGTAGGTTTGGAAAAATGGTAGCTGCTGTAAAGTTTACTGGATGTTTGTTTTTAGTGGGTTAATCTTTTTTGGGGGGGGGGATTTCGTGTAAGTATGTTTTAGCCCGTAGAAATGTTTAACGATGCTAGTGGAGGATACTTCGGGTAATCCTTTCGCTGAGCAATTGTTTTTGGAAAAGTTGGTTTTTAATCCTTTTTCGTGTTACAAATGTAAATTATTCGCACTGCTATTGGAAGTAAGAAAACATAATTGAAGGAGTTTATAATAAAAAAAAGACAATCTTTCTAATGTTATTTTGATCGTCACGAAAAGGTTAAAGAATTGACAAGTTATAAATCTTTAATAATTCTAGAAAAATTGAAGAAACAACCCCAATTTTCCATCAAATTTTCATAGCATTTTCTTCATATTATAAAATGTCTGCAAAATTGAAGGAACAAAATAATTATTTGCACTGTTATTGGAGGTAAGAAAGCACGACTGAAGCAGTTTATGATAAAAAAAAATAGTAGAGTCATTTTGGAGGTTATGTGACACACTTGAAAGTCACGAAAGGGTTGAAGAAGTAACAAGTTACAAATCTTAATTAATTCTAGAAAAATTGAGGGAACAGATTGGAAGACATAACATCCTCCACTTTTCCATCAAATTTTCATAGTATTTCCTTTAAGAACGAAATCACATTCAACACATGAATCGATCAACTTCCCAAAATGAAATTCCATTCTTCCACGAATCGATTTCACCGGCTTCCACTTATTTCATCTTTCATTTCATCTTATCTTCTCTATTTCCTCGCAGCACTCAACAAGTCCCCTAAAAATACAATACTTTCCCTTTATCACTTACCGTCCAAACAACGAAGGTCTTTTAACTCGACGAGAACAGGACAGCCTGTCCGATAATCGACTCTGTCTCGATTTCCCCTGTTCTCCCCCATTCGAAGAAAGTCCAGTTTTTCCTCCTTTTCACCAAGGCTCGCCTCTGTGTCCTACGATTTCTTCGCGGATTAAAAATCCTGCGAGATTTACGGCGGTCGACCGTGCGTTTCTCAGCTTGATTTACGGCTACCCGAGGCGGAGAATCTCGAATGGCCTTTTTTCCTCGGGCTGCAAAGCCGCCTTTGGAACACTATGCATCATCGATACACCCTGGAATAAAATAATGGCGCAGGATTTCACGCGGAAATCCTCATCTTCTTGGGTCTCCCTGCAGGGAGATTTAAATAGCGCAGAAATGGTAGATGGAATGGTAAGGTTTCGTGTGATAATTATTGTTATTTGTGGTTTAATCGTTATTTTATTTGATTTTTTGATGTTTTATGTATTATGGAAGAATATTTTTTAGAAATGTTAGATGGGTTGCTGGGTTTTAAATTAAAATTATTGTTATTTGTGGTTTCATTGTTACTCTATTTTATTTTCCAATATTTTTGAAAAAGATATGTGCAGGAATATTTCAAGTTTAAATATTTTTGAAAAATATGTATTATGGAAGAATATTTTTTAGAAATGTTAGATGGGTTGCTGGGTTTTAAATTAAAATTATTGTTATTTGTGGTTTCATTGTTACTCTATTTTATTTTCCAATATTTTTGAAAAAGATATGTGCAGGAATATTTCAAGTTTAAATATTTTTGAAAAATATGTATGGAGGAATATTTTAAGTTTGAATATTTTTGAAAAATATATATGGAGCAATATTTAGAAAATAATTGAATTTTCAATCTCAGCTAAGTCTTCTATTGAAAACAACTTCCAGTACTATCTGTAGGAATTTTAGAAAAGGGCAGAATTAAGGGGCCACGAGCTAGTCGAACCTTTATAGCAAACCTCAAATAGTGAACCAACTGAAACTTCCCTTCAACAACAAGTCAAATTTACCACAGTGTAAATTCCAAGTGTAAATGTTAGAAGTTAATGAACACGGTAGATTAAATGGACTCATATTAGCTAGCTTAAACCTTTCACCAAACACGTTTCGACATTAGTAATTCAAGTGTAATGGTGTTGCACGCGTAAAATCACATTATTCTGCTTCCATATCCTTCGAATTCAAATTTCTTATTTTCGTTAAGGATATTTTATGAATTCCCATTTATTGTCAAAATGTGGGTGAAGAACATTAGGCGTTGAAAATAGTATCATAAAAGTTAAATTCGCCCTTTACATCTTTATAAAAATTATTTTTCACACAGTGACTAAATTACTAAATTTTGATTCAATTTCAATATT
>NW_017100510.1:763239-802697 GCF_001263275.1 Habropoda laboriosa | reverse complement strand
ATTTTTCTACTAAAATTCATTCATATTAACGTGAAATTAGGCAGCGGTATATTTTGAAGTTGATTTTTCAAAATATTGCTATTTCTTCTGTTTTCAACACTTCGTTTTCCCTCGATTTCGATCGCATTATTCATCGAACGCGCGGTGTCGCCAGAAAAATCCTATCACCGCCGGGATAACGCGGTGTCTCGATTTATAATTCATTCTTATGAATAAAAGAAATTGAACGACATGTCGTTTGGATAAAATTCCGCCGGACAGAAATTTTTCCACCGAGAGAAATATCGTTTGAAGTAACTTCAGTTGCAAGCTTTTCGAATACGTGGCGTGAATGAACGAATGATAAGCGTTTAGAGAAGCGAGCTGTTCGAGATAAGGGATTCTTTCACGATATTCCCGCCTATTTTCAACCGAACGTTCTCTCTTTTCCGCATGGAAATTTCACTCCGCGGATTCTTTTGTGCGCGCCGGGGGCCGCCTCTTTTGGAAAAAGAGCCTCGCCGAGCGTTAAAATCTTAAAATAACGCGCGCGCGGCAAGTTCGCCGCTGTGCCTGACGTGAATGAACCTCTTTTGCACGGGATAAGAAGTTCGATTCACGCTGTCTCTCTTTTTTCGAATGAAATGCATCCGGAGTGGAGGAAAAGGGGAAATTGTGGAAATGTGAAGTTCTTGTTCTGTGAGTGGTTTCGGAAATTTGAGGAATTTGAAGTATTTAGGACATTTTGAGAATTTTGGAAATTTTGAGAATTCGAGAAATTTGAAAAATTTAAGGAATTCGAAGAATCGAAGAAATTTGAACAATTTAAGAATTTAAGAAATTTTTAGGATCCAAGGAATTTTAAAAATTTACGAAATTTTAAGAATTTCTTGAAATTTTATACATTTCAAAGTTGCTTCCTGTACAGTCGAAACTTTTGTATTTAAAAATTGTTTAATAATACAATAAATTTTTTGGTTCTCATTCTATTGCAGTTCTGTCCACCTCTCTTTCTTCTTATTTATTATACATTAATTCTGTAAGAGTGGAGTGTGTCTTTTATTTTTCAGTAATGAAAAAAAATGTCAAGAAATTCTGAACGTTTTCCAAAATTCTTTCGTCCATATCTAACTATTATTTTCAATCGTCAATACTATTTCCATAAAATCTCTCCAAATAAAATATTCTCCATAAACCATAAAAAAAAACAATGCACTTATACTTTTAATTCTTCCTATTTCTAGGTGTATTATCTCCTTCCTCTTTAAATTCTGCAAGAATGAAATGTTTTCTTCCTTCGGTGATTAAAAACTTTCCGAAAATTCTACCCTCCACATCCACCTAACGTTTCCAAGTATTAATACCCTTTCCACAGAATCTCTCCATCCACAACATTCTCCACAAAACACCTCGAAAACAATGCAAATTTCAACTTCTCCTCCAAGTCAACCAAATCAACTCCTCCAAGTAATCCATCGGGTATCGTCGATGTCCGTTGTTACGTCCGTAACCTCCAAGCCTAGCGAACCTCTCTTGTCTTCGGGGAAACCATAGAAATTCTACAACGGTCACACACTCTGCATTCACCAAAATTCCTTTGGGCAGTTACTGCGGAAAGCCACTCAAGGGTAGTGCAATAAATCAGGTAAGAACCGGGCGCATCACTCGAGACTATGCGAGGCACCGAGAGCCCTACGCTCGAGGATGCCCGTGGGTCGGAGTGCCACGCGTCTGGTTCATGTCATCGACATCCTTCGATGCCCCAAAAAAGGGGCAATTGTCTAAACTTGGGTAGGCTCGCTGTACTGTCCGGAAAATTCCCAAACTATCTATCCTTGTCTCGATCTTTCCTCCTCTAACCAATTTCCACCGCTCCGAGGACAGGAGAGGGAAGCAGCTTAAAACACCAACGCGCTTCCAGCGCGGGCACTCAGTTGTGTATCCTTGGAACGCCTCTGTAGAGAAACCGATAGTCGATAAACTTGTGTGAATTAAATCCTGCGGTAATCACTGTCGCCGCCCCTATCCCAGGTAAACTCCTTGAATGGACTGACCGAAACCGAGGGCCCCGAGGTACAAAAGGTACGTAACACCGTATTAAAACAGCCCCTGGAAGTTTTCCCCGAAACACCCCCGTTGGAAATATTCTTACGAAAGTTGGAATGTAGGTCGGTCGTCGGTTGACGTCATTACTGTCTGTTATCGATGTATAGTATATTAACGTGTGACGGTTTTTGTCAGCGTGACGCGAACGATGGACGAAACGGAGCCATCTTCGACGGCGATAAATTACTCTCGTTGCGAGGTACACAGGCTTGTTATTAAGGTGTGCCGTCAGGTTCACTCAGTTTGGCCGTTTCCTTTCGAAATAAACGCGGTAATTTAGCGACCGCTTGCCTCCCGTCCAGAAATGTTCCAAGAAATTTCCCCTCGCGCGGTCATTAATTTCCACCTTTGTGTGTTGCTGTTGTTGTCGCTGGCGGTGATCGCGCGGAGGAAATGTGGCTGAAACGACGAATATTAATAATATTATAAATTAGAGTGAAAGTAATGGGGACTGAGATTAATTGTTGCGAAGTTGAGCAGACGGGAGACTGATTAAATGGGATGAAATCTTCACATTGGTACTCAATTTTGAATATAATTTTGTTACTTGCGATGATGATTGGGAACCTGGTTAGATTCTTTGATTTGGATCAATCTGTGAGCTGAAATGAATTATACCAGTGAAGCATCTCTTTTTAAGGATGCTATCTTCGCTTTTAGATATAGCATTAAAGGAATGATTAAAGAGGCATTTGAAAAATTGTTTTAAATGCTTTGTGAGTGTCTTAATTAGGTAAAAAAGTTTGACGTTGTTATTTATTGTAGGGACCGAGAAAGAAATTCTTGAATATCGCCGAAATTTTCGGTGTGGTTACTAAAATACCCTATTAAAAAGAATTTAATTTATTCTCAATTTTTTGAATTAAAAAAACGCCAATTTTTATGAAAATGGAGTATGCAAGATTTGGTATCATATTGGAAAAAAGCTACTGATATGTGTATATTGTGTGGTTACTAAAATACCCTATTAAAAAGAATTTAATTTATTCTCAATTTTTTGAATTAAAAAGACGCCAATTTTGATGAAAATGGAGTATGCAAGATTTGGTATCATATTGGAAAAAAGCTACTGATATTAACGGTGTATATTTTGATTAAGGAATCATGCTCAGGCAGAAAATGAAAAAAAAAAAACGAGATTTTTGTGAATTTACCTTAAAAATATTAGTAAACTTTTCGCAATATATCTTTCCTCCACTTTGCGACATTTTCACTTTCCAAAAATTGCAGAAGAAAGCTGAAACCTACATTTTCATCCTCCAGAAAAATTGAAACCTCTCGTTCACTATTTCCCCACGAAAAGAATTCGCGAAATCATTTTTCTATACATTAATTCGCGAAATTGAGAAACGCGACAACTCAACTGCACAGTGTGAGTAAATTTTCAAAGCGCCTACAGGCGCCAACATCGTCGAAAGGGTTAGACAAAGATAAAATCACGTTGGACAACGCAAAATCCCTAATTTCTCCCAAGAAAATCCAGCAATTCGACACGAAACGATGGAGCATTTCTCAGGAATATTTGCCGCGATCTACAAGTCACGTCTCTCAGCCTCGACTTTATCGTGTACGCTATTTTTCCCCGTTTCTTTTCGGCTGCTAGGCACGGATGGAGAAAAGTGAACGCGGTCACCGTTCGCCGTCCAGTTCTAACGAAGCGGAGGCCGCCGCGTGCACCACGCGGAGCAGAACGAAGGGTGATTTCCAGTTGGTTTGCGTGGGTGAGCTTACAAGCTCACATCATTAGAGTCTTTGTGCGGCGGCACGAGAGGACGCTTTCAGTTCGTTTCACAGCCTCTCAAACTCCAGCGGCATAATTTTTCTTTTTTTCACTCTGCCCCGCCACGCCATTGATACCGCTCCGTGGGCCGTCAGGGAAAATCATTACGGTACGCGACACTGCCATTTACACGAAAACACGCTCCCTTGCTCCTTTTTCTCTCCCCTCTCTTCCTCTCTGTCTCCTTCTTTCTCTTCTCGTGTGAAGCTATTTCCAGGTGAACTGATTGGAGAGCTTGATTTACCGGCGACGATGATTACCATTCTCCGGAGAAAAATACGGGTGTTTGGTGTTTCGAGGTTGTTGGGGTATTTTTGGAACGAAGGAGTCGATTCTTTGGATTGTTTATTTTTAGCGATTTTTCCGAGGGTTATTGTAGGTTCTGGGAATTGGAGGCTAGAATTACGGTAGTGTGTAGCTTTTTTAGTGGGAAAATATGTGTTGTTAACCCTTTGCAATCGAGCGGCGACGGAGAAGCGACGTTAAATAATTGTCTCATGGTAAATGATTAATGAAGACGGAGAGCAGGTCTATGGGCCTCCATAAATTTCTTCACCAGAGTGAAATAGAAAATGCATTGAATATTGGAGTAAAATAGTAGAGGGAGTTCCCTTAACGCCGGACGGCACCTAATATCGGACGTTAGCTATATCTGCAATAATTGAAACGCTACCGAGCCGTTATTCTGCGTATCTCCTAGAGGAGACAGAAGGAATAAAAATAAGTTTCGTACGCGTTTCAGTTGCGTGTGCACAGGTAGAGAGATTTATTTAAGAAAAACCTTAAGCGTCCGGTGCTAGGGGAACTCCCCCTGTATGTAGTTTATGCGTTAGTTTTAAAAAATTTCAAAGGAGATCCGATTTGCAACCTTTCCTATAGCAAAAAGATCTCCGAGTGCAAATGGTTAATTGTTGGTATTAACCTTCTCGCTGTGGAAAAAAGTGGGTTCTTTTTTATGTTTGGAAACACTTTAAAATTCTTTGAAACTTATACGTGGATTTCTCGTGTAATTGTTTAGCTGTTGATTAACAGGTTGCTCCTCGTGTGGTATATTTTAAAACAAGGAATACGTAGTAGTAGAAAGGGTTAATTTAACCCTCTGTACCCCAATTTTTCATCGATAGTGAGAAGGAAAAATTAGGGTTGATTGGAATTTTGCATTTTGATGGGGGAAGCAAGGATAAATGCACAAAATAATTATCATAAAAATTTAATAATTGTTATAGCAGTAGTGTGACAATAAATAAATAAAATGAGACTGTAAAGTGTAGATAAATGGATACGCAAGTTCCAAGTCACATAGCGTTACAGAGTGTTAAGGGAATCCCTTTTTAATTCCATATCATATTCATTTTGTGAATCATTTAAATTATTGGGTTGCAACAAAAGTTCGCAGCGTTTTTTAGGAGAAATTTGAAGACACTGTTTAACTATTTGTATCATTTATGTGATTTTGTTCCACTGCCTTTCGCCATCTTTGAGGCAGTTCCATGATTCTATCTTTCTCGGCAACGAACTTGTCCATGTAATTTGACAAATTTTTGTCCCAATCGAATACTTCTGTTTATTATACATAAACTGTGGATGTTTATGCGGTTATGCGATCTTACTGAAAGTACTATGGTACTCTCATCTATAGATTAGCATTACACACTATGATCGAACAATATGATCAATAATAATCCACACTACAAAATTCATTTCCTAAAATATTTTTTAAGCTGTACAAAAATATCCTCAGTTTTTCACAGTTGACATTCTGTGACCAGATTTTTGCTTCCTTACGAAGCAAACAGTTATGTCCAACTGGTCCACGAATTGTGTACCATTGTATACGGTAATAACAGTGCAATAAGTACATATATGTACCTGTACAACAACTAGAAAATTTAATATTTCGGTGAAATACGTGTGACCATATACTCCTCGCCAGTACAACGTGGCCAAATTCGATCAGTGTTCTCTAAAGTAGTACAAAACGAGGTTAAGTTGGCCAGAAATCAACAGTAGAACGCGATCGTGCGGCGTCAGACCTCCTCTCGCAGTAGAATAGCTTCTTGCTAGGCCAGCCGCGCGTTAGAGCCTGGTTCTTGCTCGAGTATTCCAGCCAGTAGAGTTGTACCGTATGTGGTCAGACATGGCGCGGATTTAATGAACAAGTACACCGGCAGAATTATTCACAGGTTCAAGTGTCTAAGTCTAATCAAACGTCGAGGAAAGGGGATTAGAACTATGTCAAGTCAGACATTCTGCTTTCTCCATTTAAATCGTTGTTTCTGTTTAATACACCATTGCATATTCATACCCGTTTTAACGTTTATATTCCCTTCTGCTCTGTATTCCTATTACACCGGTTTTCCTTCTATCTCTTTTCTTGCATATTTTATCAGGTGCGCTTTTTTATATTCCATATTTTATCGTATCCTTTTATACCTGAAAAAAAGATAACGCATTCTGCAACTGAAATTTTCTCTCTCGCTCCTTCAGTTCTCACGTGCTGCACTTTACCCCGCGTGCGTGTGTATTTAATACAACCGCGTATTCTGCGTGTCGCTTATCTTTTTCCAGTCGTATTTCGCTCGCTTCCTTTTCCCATTTCCATTCGTGGTTAATAATATAACGCAGGGTAGGGTGGGAGATAGGAGGTGTCGGTGGAGAGTATTTAAACCAAGTGACTGGTCTGAATCGGAATGCATTCGTGATAAGATTGATATCGTGATCGAAAATTGGCATGTGGCAAGGGTGTGTCAGTGTGGGCACGATTCTTGTGGAAGGCAGTGTGAAAGACAGGAGAGAATTAAGATCGAAAATATTAGTAGACTTTTTGCGAATTCTTGGTTTTTTGCAAATTTTTGCATTTTTGCAAATTTTTGTTTTTGCAAATTTTTGCTTCATACCACTCCCTCGTCCCCATCACCTCTACTCACTGTAGATAACACCACTCTGGCTCAATCCTGATTGGTAGTTAGCTATAGTTAGCAAGTACAGCAATAAATCAAATTAAAGTTAAAGAGAGGAAAGAGAATGAAAACATTAGAAGAGTACCGGGTCGAAGCTTTTTTTGAAAATTTCTGCTTTATTCACACCCTTATTTTTATCATCCCTATCTATTTTTTTTATTTATTCATTTACGGACATATAACTCTTTAGTAGACAGTCCAGTTACAAATAGTTCGTTGTAGGCAATAGTGTGTTCGTTTTATACATTAAGTCTGAAGGAGGATTGGAATCTGCAAAAGTCAACCGATTCACAAAATTTATTTTATTTATTCGCATTTATTCTACTAAGGCAATGCCGATTGGTGAGTTTCCAAGGGCAACAGTTGCAGCAAGAAATCACCCAAAAATGCGAAAGAAAACGCATGAAAACACTGAAACAGCGAACGTAGACGACGAAAAATTACCTTTGCTGACCGAAATATGTTCAATTCTGACACGTCGTCTAGAATCGAAGGATGATGTAGCCACTGCGTGATCGCCTGAACTTTTTGCTTCTACTTCTCAATTTGTTCTCCCGGTCTCGTCGACTGTTTGCCCCGTTCAGGGGTGAGTTTTGGGTCGGAGACCTAGACTTCTACTCAGGTTCGGGCCTTGGTCAACGCCCAACGCCTCACCCTCAAGGAGGGGCTGTTTTGCGTGAAGTAAGCGTCACCTGGGCTTATAGGAAAAACTCAGGGTAACGGTACCGCTAGCGAGCATGTGTCTCGGCTCGCGCTGGTTTATGATACGTCAATTGCTATTGAGATGCACGAAGAAACTTCTGACAATAGGGGCCCTCCTGACAATAACGAACGAAAACATTAAACGCGTATTCAAACCTCAATCTCAAAAATAGCAGAGTCGCGTCCGTATCGTAAACCTGGTCCAAACTTAAGTATTCTTAACAAAATAAAATCCATATTCCTCCAAAAACTGAATTCACCACTTAAATTACACCTCCACAACACTCCACCTATTTCATCCCTCAAAATTCAACATATCCCCCGTCACACGAAACAATCAATCGTCCTCGGTAACATCCAGAAATTTCCATTGAGGAAACTGGAGGATTCGAAGGATCCTCGTTGGTCGAATACACGTTGAAACCACTATTCCTACGTACAGATTCTGATCTCTGTAACAGACTTTTTCCACGTTCCGATAGCCCGCGATTTATCTCGGCAAAGATATCTGCAATTCAAAAACCGGACCCGTGGAGTTAGACGCGAATGGAAGGCTTCATTAACGATTCCGTGGCCTCCTCTTCAGATCCTGCCCGGTTGTTTTGTCAGGACGGAAATTAAACGGTCGAGCTACCCTTTAATCCTCACCCTTCTCCACCCTCCAACAACCGACAATTTCGATCTCCTTTCGCGGACCGTATCAGAGCTCCGGTTACACCGAATCCTGTCTTCGATACCTGAGAAAAGTTCCTCTATAATGGTAACTGGATACCTTTTTCTCTGTCTCTCTCTCTCTGGATTTCTTTTGCTCTTTCCAATCGAGTCGACGAGATATCCTGAATTGAGAAACTGGGTTCCATAAAGTGGAAATTAAAGGAATTGTGTTCGGTGATTTTTGGGAATTGTCGATATCGAAATTTTAGTGCTTAAATTTGTTTGGGAATGGAGTTCTGTTGGTTGGAATTTTAGAATTTTTTAGAGTTTTGTGAGGCGATTAGTTTTCTGTTACTTTTGTAAAATTTGAAAAGTAGGAAATTTTTAAAAATTTTGAAATATTTCGAAGCTTCTTTTGTATATATTGGAAATTTCAAATTAAGAGCTTTTTCGGTATTTAATTTGAGGAATACTGTTCTCTTGCTCTTGTAGATTCTTTAGAAGCTCCAAATATAAATTCTCAAGCTTCTTCTCCAAAAATAATCGACATTTGAATTTTCAAAATAGAACCTCCTTCAATATTTCGTGTGACAAACACTTTTCTCTTACTCTTGTAAATTCTTCAAAAGCTCCAAATATAATTGGAAATTTGAAAATATTCGATGATTGCAAAAGTTCGTGCCCGATTTTCAGAGGTGGCGAGAACCTTATCAACTTCGACACAGAGGTTTCTTTTAGCGTAATGTTACATTCCTATCGAGAGATACACCGCTTGTGTTTTATCCAAATGAAATCTGCTTTTGCACACACCGGTTGTGTTTTATTTTCAAATCGGGCACGATATTCTGCAATCATCCAGTAGAACCTTCCTCAGTATTTAACGTGACGAGCAGTTTTCTTTTTCTCTTGTCAAAATTCCCAAGTTTCTTTCCCAAAAATAATCGACATTGGAAATTTCAAAATAGAACCTTCTTCAATATTTCGTGTGACAAACACTTTTCCCTCACTCTTATAAATTCTTCAGAAGCTCCAAATACAAATTTCCAAGTTTCTATCCCAAAAATAATCGACATTGGAAATTTCAAAGTAGAACCTTCTGCAGTATTTAACGTGATAAAAATTTTTCTCTTACTCTTGTAAATTCTTTAGAACCTTCTGCAGTATTTAACGTGATAAAAATTTTTCTCTTACTCTTGTAAATTCTTTAGAACCTCCGAACGTAAATTTCCAAGTTTCTATCTCAAAAATAATCGACATTGGAAATTTCGAAATAGAACCTTCCTCAGTATTTCGCGTGACAAACACTTGTCTCCTACTCTCGTAAATTCTTCAGAAGCTCCAAATAAAAATCTCCAAGCTTCTCCTTCTGAAATAATCTACATCGGAAACGTCTAATTACAAGCGACACAGCACTGAATTTTTTAACGTCGTCCAGTTCTCCCCTCGTCCTCCAAGAATCTTACCGGCGATGAAATCGCGAAAGCGCTTTGCCACTTGAACACCGCTATTTATTTTCAATCCCGCCCTCGGAGAATCGAGTCAAGGTGGGGTATACGTTTAGCTACGTCGGGACTGATTAATCAGTCTCACTCCGGTTGCTCGGTGGATCGAAAACAATAGAAACTTCGATAACTGGTATAACTCGTTGCGATGGCGCAGGGGCGAGAGGGGGATGAAAAAGCGGCGGCGTCTTCCTTTCGGCAGATTCGGAGCTTCTCAGCCGTGAAACGAGCGTAACTTAATGGACTACGGTCGAGATAGTTCGCGGTTGCGAATCTTTCCGTCTCTCTCCCTTTCGCGATTACTTCACGCGAACTCGAGGAGAGAGAAAAAAAACATTCGCGACGCGTCGTTCTCGTGAGAATCGTACAGAGAACTTTCGAGACTACCTGTCCGCGTTCAATTTCGAATTTCACGCGTGCGAATTCGTATGTTTCAGTGTTGAAGAATTTTTTTAGGATTTTTGGGCTTATTGTGAAATTGAAATTTTACAATTTCTACTCTTAATCCTTACACGACGGTGCCTGGGTCAGTTCGGACCCGAGATGTCACTTGTTTACGTCTAAGAAATTGGTGAAATAAATTTCGGTAACAATAAAGGACCTTGTGCATTCACAAAGGTACAAAATTGCATAGAATGCGTGTAAAATGAAAATTATAGCGCTTCCTATGATACCTGGTAGGTTAAATAATTTTCTACCGAGATTCTACTATTTTTACTATATTTTCAAAAATATAACTAATTACGGGTCCAAAACGGACCCGAGCACCGTCTCCCGTTCAGTCGACCCAACCATCCGCCCTTCGAGGCCTAAAAATGGACACGAGCCGAGAAACTTCGGAATGCAAAATCGAACTTAAGCCGCGCCGAAAAAGTGACACGACCTCAGAAACAGAGGGATCCAAAAAACCACGAGTCTGAAGTTGAACGTGCGGCCAATTCGAAAATCTCAACATACCTTTCTATCCAACTATACACGAGCCTCGCAGAGAGCGAAGACTAGAGCAAACAGGGTGGCGGATGCTCGACGCAGCCCGGGGCTGATTATTTTTTCAGGGTGCGACGCGACCACCAGCCACGTGGACGCGAACATTCGCGACAATACCCTGGGATCAAGGGGGCACGGGTTAATTAACGACCGTGCTTCGCGACAGGACGGTGAGAGGGTGGGGAAGGGAGGAGGGAGAAAGAGACGACAAAAGCGCGTAAGGCTCGACGAAAGAAGCCGTGTGGAACGACGAGTGCCCGCGGCCACTCTGGCCGCTGTCATGTTCTAAGGAATGGAATACATGATAAGCGACCCCTTTCTGAAAATGTGAAGCCACCACGCGCTCTTAATATTTCCCAGGGAGAGGGGACGTCAGTGGCTTGGGGTTAATTCCCACACGGAAGGTATTCATGGGGCGAGGATGGAAGATGTTGGCGGTACTGTGGTACGGTGATTTATGTCGTGGCTGGTAATGCGTTTGGTTGAGGTTGATGAATGGGTGGAATGAGGAATTTGTGTAGTTGATTCTGTTGAGAAGTAAATGGTACTTTTGCATTAAAGTTGCTTGCTCGTGTGTAAGGTGGGAGTTAAATGCGACTTGCTTATGGTGTGAGTGGTAATGTGTTTGGTTGAGGTTGATAAATGAGTGGAATGAGGAATGTAGATGATGTTGTTGAGAAGTAACTGGTGTTTTGACATTTCAGGAGAAAATCTAGGAATGTAGTGGACTGTAGTGGATGTGTTAAGTGATAATGTGTTCGGTTGAAGTTGATAAAAGGGTGGAATGAGGAATGTAGTTGTTGAGAAGTAAACGGTGCTTTGACGTTTAAAGTGAAACTTGAAGAATGTGAAATCTAGGAATGTAGTGGACTGTAGTGGATGTGTTAAGTGATAATGTGTTCGGTTGAAGTTGACAAAAGGGTGGAATGAGGAATGTAGTTGTTGTTGAGAAGTAAACGGTGCTTTGACGTTTAAAGTGAAACTTGAAGAATGTAACGGACTTATTAAGGGACTTGTGTATGTCATGAGTGGTAATGTGGTTGGTTGAGGTTGACAGAAAGGTGGAATGAGGAATGCAGTTGATGTTGTTGAGAAGTAAAAGGAGCTTTGACGTTTCAGGGGAAAATTGATGAATGTAGAGGACTCATATTGAGACTTAAGTGTGTCGTGGGTGGTAATGTGTTTGGTTGACGTTGATAAAAAGGTGGAATGAGGAATGTAGTTGATGTTGTTGACTACTAAACGATGCTTTGATGTTTCATGTGTAAATTGAAGAACGTAATGGACTCATATCGAGACTTTTTGTATCACGAGTAGTAATATGTTCGGTTGAGATTGATAAAAACGATGAAATGAAGAATGTCGGTATTGAATCTGGGTCGTTATATTTAAATAAACCTTCAACAATTTCCTCTCAATATCCTCCATATGAAAGACACGTCATTCACAACCTGGATATTGAAGAACCAAGAACTTTACCTGTCTCTAATTCCACGAATAAAATTTCGTTCCCTGATTGACCTACTCATATAACCACTATAATTCCCGTCCCAGCTTGCATACACACAAGACACGTGCAGTTATCACGAACAAACGAACTTTTTAATTGCAATCTGGAAGCGATTCGAGGAACGGGCAAGGTCGAGGGAAAAGCAGAAAGAGACAGAGCCGGAAAAGCAATTAATTACTGTGATTACACTGCATACAGTGGCGAAACGAAAGAAACTACAACCGTAAAAAACCTCATCTCTCCTCTTCAAACAATCCTCGTCGTACCGCAAGGCAACGTGTCCGCCAAAACTCGTTCCTCCTTCCATCTCTATCCGGCCTCCGTACCCTTTCTCGTCCAAATACCAGCCGCGAATTAACGAAACCCCATAAAACATTAAAACGAGCGGGCGTAGATCAAACGGCGCGCGAAATATGGCCACTTCTCGCCGGGGATATTTCCCCCTCGTAAATATCGCCCTCGAACGGCAAACATCATTCATGAAATTGCGCGATTCAGCGAGAAAAGCCAATTTATCGATCGAATTATCGCCCCGGTTCAATATCGAACTGCAGTTCCACGTTTTACCGAACACTCGGGGCAAAAATTTCGGCTATTTTTCTTGTACACGATTTTTAAATCGATACAGAAACTCTTTACCTGTATACGAGAATCCTTCATTCAGAGTTTCTCAAATTTACCTTAAAATTTATCGAGAAATTTAGAAAAACGTTCGACAAAAATTGCTGTTAGACATCGAACAATGTACACTCGTAAATAGACCAAGTATTGTATATTATTGTTGAAAAATTCTCGAGCGAATGCTTTCGACGACTCTCTTCTTTCGTCCATAAATCGGGAATTTTCACGAAATTCGCGGGGATGTTTGGGGAGAGGTAAAGGGAGTGACATTCCTCGAGATTCGGTCTCGAGGCTTTCCGCGAGAGGCGCGCGGCGCGAGGGGCGGTCGCATTGTTAAGCAAACTACCGGCACTCGAGCAGCGTGTATTACGTGCTCAAACGCTCGCGAAAAAAGTGTGTAAACCCTTTCGAGAAATGGAGCAACGAGCTGAGACAGAGGTTAGAGGGCGTTAAGATTCGCGTCGCCGCCTCTTAGCCTCGCTGCCCCCGGCGTTCTACTTAACCTTCCGCCCCTCCCCCTCTCTCTCGTCACTTCGACTTTCGTCGACACTGTGGGTCCTTTGGATCTTTCGATCCTCGGGTGGTATCCCGTTCGTGGATCTCTTGGCATATTGTGACGGACGAAGTTTTAACGACTGAATTAAGAGGAGAGTGCTGCTTGACTGCCCTAGAAATAAGCGATATTTGAGAATTTTTCTTGGCTGAACTGGTAAAGATATCGTGGTGATTCTTGCTTTCCTGGAAAGAGGCATCCTTGGACTGTAATAAAAAATTTTTGTTCAATGTAATTTTTGATATTTTCACTGGAAATTTGATTCCTGAAGGCAGCACTGTTGGAAATGTACCTGGCACCTTTCAAAGTGATTTTGACGCAAATTTAAGAATTTTTTTTTGCTAAACTAGTAAAGATATCGTAATAATTCTTGCTTTTCTGGAAAGAGGCATCCTTAGACTATAGTGAAAAATTTTGTTTAAGGTAATTTTTAATGTTGTTATTGAAAATTTGAGTCCTCAAGGCAGCATTGTTGGAAATGTACCTAGCACTTTTCAAAGTGATTTGAAAGTAAAAAATTTCAAATATTATTGTTCTTTGATAGCTTATGCTGTGATTCAACTGATTTGTAACCAAAAAGGGAAATTTGAAACTTTGAGGAAATTGGTTTCATATTTTATTCATCCCTTCGTTCGTCGCAACGATCGAATAATCCATCGTTTAATCCAGCTTCTTAACTTCTTGCCTGGCAAACAAGAGCAGATCGACCCAATTGTCGTTCAAACGAGTTTCATTGTCCTTGAAACGGTTTCATTGGAACTTCACCCTTTTGTTCGCGGGAAATTAGCGAAGTTACGCGGTCCGAGCGTGGCAAATAAAGTTTATCTGTTGGTACATGCTTCATGGACGTACTTTGCGGCCCGTGAAAATTTCACGAAATCACCGCGACACCGGGACGTCGAACCAGGACCGTTTTAGACACGACTTTACGGCCGTATAAAATTTTCCAGCCACGTTTTATACGCCACTCCCGCGACCTCGTGTGTGATCCTCCATTTGAATGGAGAAAGAAACTTCCTTCACGTTCCAGAGACGCTGTCGCCTGGCCGACATTGTCGTTTCGATTCCAGTCGATACTGATTCAATGGGATGTCGGAGATTGTTATGGCAGAGGATTTTCGAAGATTTGCTGTAAGAAGGATTTCGACTTGAAAAGATTGCGTTTAATAATTGCGCACTATTTGTGTGGCTTTGGATATTTTGTGTCGTTGGAAGAAGAGGTTGTCGATGAATGGTGAAAAATGGAAAGATGTTAGATTCGTAATAGGTAGGAATTAATTGGTAATTAGGTAAAAGTAAAAATTAATATGAATGAGAAGACTGAAGTGTAATAGGGAAGAGCTACCTCTTCGGTCTTGCAGAATCTTGAGTATTTTAATCTTGAAGATGCAGGGTATAGTGGTCTCATTGTAGACACTGTTCTATTAAGATTCTGCTAGGTAGCTTTAATTAAATTCTCTTTAGTACAAGTTTAATATCAAGCAATTCTCTAACTGAGATTGCTTAAGACGACATACGTACTCTATGTGTGTTTTGTTATTTTATTACTAATGCAACATGCATGCACGTCATTGTAATTTTTTCAGAGTACCTTCAAACGTTGCAATTACTCTCAAAATGTTCATAAAATTCTTCAATTTTATTTAGCACCATAATTTCATCTCAAAAACTCGCTAAATGTTTAAATTATTCATTAAAACCTTCGGTAATATTCAACACTATCATTCCATTCCTCAACTTCACTTCGAAAATATTCCGAGAAATGTTGATTCTCCTTTAACATTCCGAATAAACATTCATATTTCATCTTCAACACCTTCAGCACTTGAAAAAACCCAACTATTCGTATTATCACCTCACGATTAATCCTAGAAACGTTAATTTCCCTTTGACATTTCAAATCAACTTTCGTCATTCCAAATGAACGTTCACATTTCATTTTCAACGTCTCCAGTGCTTGAAATAACTCAATTATTCATTTTATTACTTCACAATTAATCCTAAAAGTGTTGATTCTCCTTCAGCATTCCGTATCAACTTTCGTCATTCCAAATAAACGTTGACATTTCATCTTCAACACCTCTGGTTCTTAGAAAGACCCAACTATTCGTATTATCACTTCACAATTGATCCCAGAAACGTTAATTCCCCTTCGTCATTCCAAATAAACATTCCTGTTTCATCTTCAACACCTCTGCTACTTGAAATAACCCAACTATTCATATTTCAAGTCCACCCAGAAATTCCTCATTCACCTCCACCTTCTTCACCCTTTCACTAGCTCAAGAAAAAACCTCATCAACCCTTACAACCTTCCTAAACACCCCTACCGCTCGTCCAACACATCATTAGTCCACTCTCGCACCCCTGTGAACCTTTCCAAAACCCGAAAAAACGAGTCCTCGCCAGACAAGATATCACAGTACCGCGATCCCCTCTGAAAAGGAAGCATCAAAAGAGCCGCCTAGCGCCACAATGACCCAGCGGCTCGTAATTATCGGGGCGAAACACTCAGGGTCGCGGTATGCTCGCGCATTTTCTTCTTTCTCGCGAAGAAATAGCCAGGTTTCTCTCCTTTCACCCTCCTCACGTCTCTCGAGGGTCGAGAGAGAGAAAGAGAGAGAGAAACGGAACGGCGGCGGTGGCGGCGGATTAGCTGGTCGAAAAGGAAAAGGGACACGAACCCCGGTTGTGTGGAGTGGGGAAAAGCTGGAAACTCGGCGGAATTGGGCTTTTGAAGAGTCTTGCGAGCAGCCAGTTTTGCTCTTGACACTCGCTGAAATATTAGAGTGCGAGCACGTCCGATTCAGATTAGCGCCGGCTGACTCCTGCGTTCCGTGAATTTCCACCGGTGAACCCCGGACGTGCACGCGACCCCTCCAGGGACAGATGCTCCTTCCTCCTTCTCTGAGGACTTTTTTTCGGCAGAGATAGCAACGGAGAGAGGGTGTTTCTAGATTTCCCCCATTCCGGTCTACGTCTTCGCTCTTTGTGTATTTCTTTTGACGCAGCAGTTAGCGAGGGTGATCAAAAATTTGTTGGGGATCTTTGAAGGGAGATGTGTCTCTTTGGGAGGAATTTTGTTGCGATTTGGATAATTGATCTCGGAAAAAAAATGAATTTTTATTGTACGTTCTTTGAAAGAAATATTTCTACAAATGTTAAACATTTTTGGAATGTTTCAATGGGAATATTTCTTTTGGAAATGAGTTTTCGATATTCGACCTTGGAGCAAAGATGAATTTTCATCGCACTTTTATAGAAAAATATATTTCTACACTTAATAACACTCTTGCAAAAATTATAATACTTAAATTATCAAAGAGTAATACTTACTAACTACTCACACGTCCATTAAGAGAAATTAAAACATACTAATTTTCCAAGTTTTACCCCGAACCTATCTCGATGAAAATTTTACTCCGAACCAGGATGATCTAGTGACACATGGGCGCCACCATAAAAGAATAAAGTACTGTTTTTAAAGTTCGAATTAACCGAGTTAATCCTCGCCGAATCGAAGCTGAGTTCCACGAAATTCGTTAGGCAAGATCGTACGTCGATCGTAAATCAGCGGAAGTAATAAAAAAACTTTCCCGTCGAAATGACAATTTCCTCGCTTCTCGCTAGAGAGACACGAAGAGAGAGAGAGAGAAGAATTAGTGGTTGACGTCAAAAGTCCGTCGAATTTCGCCGGCAGCCTCGTCCTCCGTTTTTTATCGAGTCCATCGATCGACGTTCACGCTCCAAAAAATTATTCGGTCACAAGAGTCAAGAGACAAGCACGACTAAAAGGATTTCTTCCAAGATTGATCAATCTCTTTCTCGTCACGATAGAAAATCGATGCCATCGAATAAATCAAAAATTTTTCATTTCCATGAAAATACTATTAGAAAAATTTCTTTATAAGAAAATTAACAATTTTATCAGTTACCTCAAAAAATTTTCTACCGAATGCGTAACAAGTTCGAAATTCGATTCCCTCGAAGTTGAAACTCCGAAATTCGAAGGCCGAAATTCAATTGCCCAAATTTCGAGGTTTCGAGATTGTATTGCAAATCCACGAGACACAGAAGAAACTCGCTCTGAACGGAGGTCCACTCGAGCTATTATTTTATCGGGTGTCAAGAGCAAGACCATCGGCTACAGTGGCCTGTCCTACGACCGGTGTCTGACTATAATTGTCTACTCCACTGTGTTTGTACACCGCCTAATCTGGCTGCCAACTCTCGTCCCCCTTATTCCGGGCAGTGAGCACAAAAGGGATGAAACGAGATAAGAAAAGAAGTCACGTTGTCTTCTCCGGGGACTGTCTTTCATTCTGCTAGTTGCACTCCATTGTTTTCCATGCAGAAAGGGGGAATTTTAAATATTCCTCACGTTACCTGCCACCGCGTTCCGGAATATTGATCTCGGACGTGGAGGAACGAGGGAAATATCTTTTTTACTTCGTTTCAAAAATCATTACTTCGTTGTGAATAAATATTCACCCGTTTTCAGTTTCTTCTAGATAGTTGAGAATAATTGTTTAATGGAGAAATTAAAGGATACTTTGTAATATTTATTTTTAGGGATGTAGAGTAAATTTGGGTTGGCTCTGTCTGACTATGTACTGACTGTTTCTACTTAAAATTCTTTCTCTTGTATTTCGCTTAGAAATTGTTCATTTTTCTTTGGGATTTGTATTTGAAATTTGGTATTAATAGTGTGACAGGGTTTTTTATCGATGTTGTGAGTTTTTAGAAGGAGATATTTTGTAGATTTGCTTTGAAATAGCGAAAGTTTCGTCGTAACAGTTTTCAACAGGAAATAAGGTAAGGTTTTATTAGCTTCGGATAGATGACCTTACTCGAAAATTGTCTCAAGTGAGCACAAGCTTTGCTCGTGACATTCGCGGGACATTAAGACACGAGCAGCCCCAGCGTGGATTACAATAATTCCCTAAGTTCTCCTGTTTCTGAAATTTGAGGCACTCGCTCGGACTGAAAATGACGCGCAAAGCTCTGCCACACGGAACACGATTTCTGTTCCCCTGTCCACGACGGAAGTTACAGATTTCTGTCGCTGAGTGTTCAACATATAAAAGGAAAGAAAATTTTTGAAAATTATTTCTTACGTATGAAAAAAGTAAAAATTGCTTATATTTTTCGGAAATAAAAATTTAAGCACCTCCAATGAAAATTTTTCAAATATAACAATTTCACTTCTTATATTTTCTAAAAATCAAAATTTCCCAAATAAAGTTGCCTACATTTCTCAAAAATAAAAATTCAAACACTTCCAACGAAAATTTCTCAAATGATTGCACTCCTTACATTTTCGAAAAACATAAATCTCTCAAATTAAGTCTGACGCATTTTTCAGAAATAAAAATTGAAACACTTCCTCTGAAAGTTTCCCATATAACATCGCGTAATAACGTTGGAAAAAATTCTGCTTTACTCCGAATCGGCGAAACTTAGCTCTCACGTCGCGTGTTCACTGGTCAAGAACGAATACCAAGAGATTCCTCGAGCAGTGTTGCCAATCGATCCGAGATATTTGGTGTCCAGAGTTCTCGTAGAAGTTTCAGAAGGTTCATGGGCTCTTGACATCCTGCGGAAGGTGTCCGTGGCAGGAATCGAGCACGTCAATTGCAATACATCGATTCGAGTTAAGGAAACGTGCATTCGAGCAGAATTTCTCGATTCCTCTCCTCTGTTGCTATCATCGATTCGCGATGATTTTGACATCTTCGACGTTCGGTTCGACAAGTTGCTAATCTCGGTGCCACTGTCCACTGATTCGACGAGCTCTGTCACATTTGTCTTTTTCCACGGAGAACCTTTGCTTCGTCTGTTATTTGTAGCGCAGCATCGTAATCCTGAGCATTTTATTCTCTTCGTGGGATTTAATTTGCCTGAGGTTTAATTTGACAAAGGATTGCGCATGGAATTCTTGTATTTTTAAATTTTTGAACTGTCAATGAATATGTATTCTGTATCTTTTTCCTTTTTATTGGATGAAATTTTATAATGCGGTATTATTTAATAGAGGACACAATATTCTTTACACACCAGGGCTATTTTTATTGCAAAAGTGTCTTTGAACCTCTGTGAAGAGAATAAGAAGAAAGGACATTGGAAATCGATAATGTGGCGATGACCACGGAGTTTGTCTACGTTTACAGTAGCTGTATCGACATAATTATACAAACACCAGATTGAAATTTTTTATATTCTTCGTATTCACGTAATCCGTAAAAATTGGGAGGAATATTTCAGGGATTATTTTATGATAAATCGCACGTGCGTGTGATTTGGAGATACGAGAGTGATTGAAGAGCAGAATTTTAATCGAATAGCAACGAAAATAATTCTTTAAATAAATATAATATTGATAAATAAAATAATTGATTTAGAGTACTCTCACGTTCAATTCTCAAAAAAATTAATTCTTCAGATATTCTTGCATTCTCACATTCTTTATCATTTATTCTTCTCATTCGTACCAAACGAACTCTGTAAATATTTTTGTATGATATTAATAATTAAAATAATTCAGTAACTCAAACAGAATAATTCTTCAAACTTTCTTGCATTCTCACATTCCCTCTCATTCCATTCCTCTATTCTTCTCATTCATCTCAAACAAACTCTGCGAATATTCTTGCATTCTTACATTCCCTCTCATTCCATTCCTCTATTCGTCTCAGTCATATAAAACAAACTCTGTAAACATTCTTGCATTCTCACATTCCCCCTCATTCCATTCCTCCATTCCTCACATTCATCTCAAACAAATTCTGCAAATATTCTTATACAATATTAATAACTAAAATAATTCAGTAACTCAAACAGATTAATTCTTCAAATATTCCTGCATTCTCACTTTCTTTATCATTCCACTCCGCTATTCTTCTCATTCATCTCAAACAAACTCTGCGAATATTCTTGCATTCTCACATTCCCTCTCATTCCATTCCTCTATTCCTCTCATTCATCTCAAACAAACTCACCAAATATTCTTATACAGTATTAATAACTAAAATAATTTAATATCTCAAAAATATTAATTCTTCAATTATTCCTGCATTCTCACTTTCTTTATCATTCCATTCCGCTATTCTTCTCATTCATACCAAACAAACTCTGCAGACGTTCTCAGAAGAACTTTAGTCGCCCAAAATCTCAAGATTCCATGCACTCTTTTTTCAACCCTAATCTCAAACACTCATTCCTCGCATCAACACTTGAAATTTATCAACTCCCTATAAACATTCCTACAATATTAGCCCATCCTGACTGACTCTCGGAAAAATTCATCGCGCCAACGTTCTCGTGAAAAATAGCCGAAAGAAAAACGCTTGAAGCATCGACAGGAGGGTTGTTTGTCGAGGGAGGAACTCGACAGAGCCGTCTGAACAGGCTGCACGACAATATTGCCGCGCGCGTGACAATGGAAGAAGCCATTGACATTCTTGGCCTCATTGTTTCCACGGCGAACAAGTGGCCGTGTGTATCAGTCTGTTCTGGTAGAAGTTACTTATAGTAGCTAGAATAAACGAACAGAGAGAGTGAGAGAGAGAGAGAGAGTACAGGTAGCCAGGGAACAGCGTCTCGCGCGTTTTCATTGTTGACACAGGCGGTGAAACAATGGTGAATGCCTGTCACCGGCGACGACTATGCTCGTTGCGTGTGTTTCCGTGGTTCACGACGACGCTGAAACGCCGAACGTATCGTCGGTTAAACGAACGAACATTCTGACCCGAGGAAGCAACTTGTAAACGAGCGATTACGCGTGTTCTTGTCCCGATCTGGCCGATCTCTGATGCTATTGTTTGATAACCGGGTATACTCGGTTATTCGATGTTATGGTTGAGGCTAGTTTAGGGATTGATGTTGTAGTTGCCGGGCTGAATGGGTAATTTGTAGCGGAATCGAGAAATACCGGTTGTACGTGAGCTGTAGAATTGCTAATTTCAACGTTACATTGTTATTCCGATGTTACAACGTTTCAGTGAATGTGGAAGTTTCAGTTGTGTTGAGGATTTCAACAGGAATGAGCAAATGTTAATAATATTAGTGCCTTCAACAGGAATGAGGAAATTTTAGATATGTTAATATTTTCAACAGGAATGAGCAATGTTAATAATGTTGGTGCCTTCAACCGGAATGAGGAAATTCAATGTTGTTAATTTCAACAGGAATGAGAAAATGTCAATAATGTTGATAACTTCAACAGGAATGATAAGATTCATTGACGTCTGTTTCAACAGTAATGAGGAAATGTTAATAATATTGATAATTTCAACAGGAATGAGGAAATTTCAATGATGTTAACGTTTTCAACAGAAATGAGGAAATTCGATGATGTTGATTTCAACAGGAATGAGAAAATGTCAATAATGTTGATAACTTCAACAGGAATGATAAGATTCATTGACGTCTGTTTCAACAGTAATGAGGAAATGTTAATAATATTGATAATTTCAACAGGAATGAGGAAATTTCAATGATGTTAACGTTTTCAACAGAAATGAGGAAATTCGATGATGTTGATTTCAACAGGAATGAGAAAATGTCAATAATGTTGATAACTTCAACAGGAATGATAAGATTCATTGACGTCTGTTTCAACAGTAATGAGGAAATGTTAATAATATTGATAATTTCAACAGGAATGAGGAAATTTCAATGATGTTATCGTTTTCAACACAAATGAGGAAATTCGATGATGTTGATTTCAACAGGAATGAGGAAATGTTAATAACGTTGATAATTTCAAAAGAAATGAGAAAATTTCAACGATGTTAATCTCAACAGGAATGAGGAAATGTTAACAACATTGATAACTTCAACAGAAATGAGGAAATTTCAATGATGTTAATGTTTTCAACAGGAGTGAGTAAATTCTATTAAATGCTGGAATCTGAAAACAATTTCTCATCGTTCGTAAACTGATTACTCAGATAATTATTCGAGGGTTGAAAAATTCTGCGATTCTTCATATCAACTTCAATACTTTCTTCAAACTTAAAAAATGAGAAGTAGGACATTTAAAGAATTGATCCTGCAATTACTCAACCGTGTTCCACGTCCTATTATAAGGCAATATGGAGGAGATTTGGCGTCCAAGTAAAGGCTCTTTGACCGATGGCTCGATTCTCGACTAATTACGCCAGTTTTCCAGTAAAGTAGCGCAGAATGATAGCGGAAACGCGTTCTCCGCTTCGATCCATCAACCGCAGGCCGCATTCTCAGCGACGTTATTCTTGCAGAGGACGTGACCAGCTTCCGCGAGACTTTGCCGTCGCGCAAGAAGTCGGAGAACTAGTCACCGGTGGTAAATATCCCGACCTGACCTGTCCAATTAATTACACTGCTAGCAATATTCGCTGGCCAACACGCGAGTCCTGTAAATCTTCCGAACGGGACCATTGATACGAGCTTTTTTCCCCTGTTGATACCATTTTTGTTCCGGTGATCGACGAGCATTCGTCATCGTAGCAGCGAAATTGCTCGACTTCTGTCACGGAGGAGGCTGGATTTTGGTATTTTTATTACCTGTTAGGAGATTGATAACGAAGAGCTGGAATTTATGGGATATTCCGATTGTTCCTGGGAGTTTTCGAGCTTCGCTGAATCATTTTTGCAGGATTTTTTATGAGATTTCCTCTTGTGAAGAATTTATTTCTCCTGCGAATTTTCGATGGTTTTCGTAGAATTTTTGGAGAATTTGTTCTTCGTTAATTTTATATTCGTGGAATTGGTATCTTTGGAAATTTCTTCGGTTTATTGGTTGTTTATTAGGTGTAAATTTTTCATTGTTCCACGGTATCAGAGTTCTATGCTGTTTCATTAATATCATTTGACAGTTTCCGTTTTATCAACAGTTCCTACGGGTTCATCAATCATTTCTTCGGCAACGAGACTTCGTTAATCACGAATCTTTTGTTAAACAGCCAGCGTTTCGCTGATTGTAAGCTCATTAATCTTCTGCTCATCGGACAATGTTTCGCCTATCTTCTCTTCAGCTCTGGCATTAAC
Organism: Habropoda laboriosa; assembly: GCF_001263275.1. Lineage (NCBI taxonomy): Eukaryota > Metazoa > Arthropoda > Insecta > Hymenoptera > Apidae > Habropoda > Habropoda laboriosa. Next base: position 779,314 of record NW_017100510.1, on the reverse strand, counting down.
CAGGCATCCATTAACCCAGCTTTTGTTAATTCTCAAAAATTCTAAATTTGTCCACCTTTTCTACAATTAGTAGCCTTTATTAACATTAACTGAAATAGTAGGAAAATCGTAATTTATCCAGTTGGTTCTTCTTTTTCTCATCTCTGATGAATCATAATGGCTCCAAATTCTATCCTTAAACATCATCAAGTATCCAACAACCATCTTGCGTTTTCAGAGTTACAGAAGAAGTCTAAAAAAGTGGATTTTCAGGCTCTGTTGGCAATCAATATCTCATCAATAGGTAAACCAACGATTCACCTGGTCTGAAATTTCTCTTCTCTTCTCTCGACCATCAGTCTTCTCTTCCCTTCGCTCCATCTTTGCCACAATGATTCAACTGACCTCCGCCAATCAGACGAATCGATGGTAAAACAATTTGAAAGAAACGTCGCGTCTTAATGCGACGTCTGGTCGTTATCTTCCGATTCCACGTTCAATCAATTATAACAGCTGAAAAGACCGATGGAGGAGGACTTCCGGCTGATCCATCGATCCTTTTTTTAGGTGAGAAGAAAGAGGGACACACGGTTTGTCAACTCGTTCAGTCGTTTTTCATTATCCTCCACGTCTTTGCTTTTCACTGTGAGCTAGAATTCTGGATGAAAATTTGTGGGAAGTGTATTTTTTTGAGGAAATACTTTTGTGTGTTTCAGTGGATTTTAGGGACCATGGGTGCTTCTTGGAATTTTTTCTGTGAGTGCTGTTTGAAGAAGGTGGAATGAAATTTTGGGGAGATCGTAGATTTGTGATTAATTTATTTTAATTTTGTGGAAACTGAGTGATAAGAATTTTTTGGGGAAATATATTCTTTTGAAGGAATACTTTTGTGTGTTTTTAATGGATTTTAGGGACCATAGATGTTTTTTTAAGAAGGTGGAATTAAATTTTGGGAAATTCATAGATTTGTGATTAATTTATTTTAATTTTGTGGAAAGTGAGTGATAAGAATTTTTTGGGGAAATATATTCTTTTGAAGGAATACTTTTGTGTGTTTTTAGTGGATTTTAGGGACCATAGATGTTTTTTTAAGAAGGTGGAATTAAATTTTGGGAAATTCATAGATTTGTGATTAATTTATTTTAATTTTGTGGAAGGTTTGTCAACGAAAATGTGTCAGTAAATATATTCTTCCAAAAAAATACGTACTTTTGTGTGTTTTTAGTGGATTTTAGAAACCACGAATGGTTTTTAGAAAGGCAAAATTAAATTTTGGGAAAATCATAGATTTGTGATTAATTTATTTTAATTTTGTGGAAAGTTTGTCAACGAAAATGTGTCAGTAAATACATTCTTCCATATAAATAGGTACTTTTGTGTACTTCTATTTGATTTTAGTGACCATGGACATTTTTCCAAATTTATTTCCAATAGTACAATTTAGAGAAGGCAGAATAAAATTTTCTAGACATTCGATAACAATGAATTGATGATCCGTAAAACAATTTGCAATGGAATGAAGGTTTGTCAACGAAAATGTGTCAGTAAATATATTCTTCCAAAAAAATACGTACTTTTGTGTACTTCTATTTAATTTTAGTGACCATGGACATTTTTCCAAATTTATTTCCAATAGTACAATTTAGAGAAGGTAGAATAAAATTTTCTAGACATTCGATAACAATGAATTGATGATCCGTAAAACAATTTGCAATGGAACTACATCGATACTATCTTCCACCTGAATTTATCACATCCATTTAACATCAATCTAGTATCAATTATCTGAGATCGTAACGATAAAGCTTGGCATGCGTCGTGTCAAACGACAAATCGCAGCTATCAGGTTCATTTTTCAACATCAATCTACCACCTAAACGTCCATCGTTTTGTAGAAACATTCATCAGCCCACGCGGATGCAATTAGTATCGTTTCGAGTCTCTCGGCTTCATCAAGAACTCGAAGATATTCAATTTTCTGGCTCATCTTTCTCTGCTCATATCGAGCTTCATTTATCACACTGTCTAATTGATTGTCTAATCGAACGAAAAAGCAACCTGTATCAACACGGCTCGTTTATCACTTTTTACGATCTCTTATTAACCTTTGCACTTGTTCTGTCGAAGCTCTGTCGACAGGCAGATTATGATTTTATTGCGAGAAGCACCAGTTAAAATTGTTTAAAATTTAATTTGGTGAAATAGCAAACTTTAGTGCTTCTTTGTTGAGAAGATAAACGTAGAATGAAAGAATCTAAGAAACTTAGCTCATATCTTGAGGAAAATTTAAAGAAAAACGTTTTTAAGGAAAAAGGAAAATTAAAATAATTTTTGTAAAAGAAAAGGAAAATTAAAATAATTTTGGTAAGGGAAAAGGAAAATTAAAATAGTTTTTCTTAGGGAAAAGGAAAATTAAAGAAACCTTTTTTTAAGGGAAAAGGAAAATTTAAAGAAAAACGTTTTTAAGGAGAAAGGAAAATTAAAATAATTTTTGTAATGGAAAAGGAAAATTAAAATAGTTTTGGTAAGGGAAAAGGAAAATTGAAATAGTTTTGGTAAGGGAAAAAGAAAATTAAAGAAACTTTTTTTAAGGGAAAAGGAAAATTAGAAAAAATTTTTGTAAAGTTTGTATCTTGAATTGAAAGAAAATATTTGAATGGAAAGAGTTAAGCGTTATAATAGAGATAAATGACTGATCTCTTCAAAATTGAGGATCACAGTAGAAAAATGTGACAAATCCACTTTCGTCGATTTTCTAATTCTCACACTGCTTCACGACTAAAAATTCTTTCCTCCGTTAAAAAACGACCCTGTAATTTTTACAATTTCAACAAAGGAACACTCTAAACTTCACTCGAACTCAGGAAATTCCACTTTCAACGTTTCAGCACCGACAAAAAGCAGTCAAAGAAAAAAAATGATCTCTCCAATACGAAGAAACTCAAATTTTTCCCGCGAAAAGCCACAATTACACTTCGCAAATATCTATCACGAAAAAATGCAAACACTGCACTTCCACCATAAATCAGCCAAATCGAAACTCCAGCTTCCTTCTCCCTGAAAAAAATAGAAAAAAGGAAAAAGATGACTGGAGGCAGGAATTCGCGGTTTTCCTGTTCCTCGCGATATCGATCATCGCGCGCCGTCGACTGACACACTTCGAGAAAGATTAATCGCGTCGGTCTGGCGGGCTTAACGAGAGTCAAACTTTGAAGCGGGGCTTTTGCGCGTCGATTCGGGGGAACGAGGGAGCGAGCGTAGAAGAAGATGGCCGCGCGCGCGGCAAAGGGGTTGCACGAGGGCGGTTTTGAGAGGCCTGCGGCGAGCAGAGATTAAATCGTACCACAGTAAAGAGCTAATCTGTCCGTCTCTCTGCCCTTTTCTCTTCCGTTGCCCCCTAAGGCTCGTCCCCGTTCCACGCTCGCCCTCTTTTCCACCTATATTCCCCCTCCACGCTCGCGTCCCTTGTCCTTGTTCCTTCGAGTCGCGCGAATCGAAATTGTCCCGGATGGTCAAACTGCTTGTAACGTTCTCGTTTGTACACTTAGACTTAGAGCAGACAGCAACATTAAGATTAATATGTTCGCTATCGTGTGACGCGCTAATTTCCACGATAGAACGGTGTTACCTGTTGTAATGTACCATAGGAAATGCACAGTTTGAGTATTTTATGGATATTGGATGTGTACGAGTTGAGGCGTTCATTGAATTACGTAAAACTGATGAAAATGTAGGTATGAAGAATTTTAATCAGAATAATTCGAAGGAGAGGGGAGATCAGTTAAGATCTGAAGAAGCTAGAAAGGGACGAGATCGTTATGTATCCCCTTGTTTTAAAAATCATCACACACGGCGTAATTATTTAAAGAATACGCGTTAAATATAAATTTTTTTGACCGTAATTCGTAATTTTATTAGACTGTCAGAGGGTCGAAGAGTGAGAAAAATATTTAGCCTAGCGTTAGTTTGTTTGAGAGATTTGGACTGGCCAGTGTGTCTACGAGAGTGGAGAGTCCAGGCGACCAACGACTGCTATAGTAGAGGCCGAATATATTGGCCGCTCAAGGCCACTTCTCCCACTCTTTAATCTTAGCGTTAATAGTCGCAGTTAGTGAAGGTAATGCAGTTAATAGTCGCTTTACGATATCTTTCTTTCCGCATTTAAACCACACCTGTCGTATCGTCGTAGAATAAAAAATGGAGGACGCATATAGTCGAAAAAGATTACAGGCGAAAGAGATGTACCCTCATAAAAAGCAGTCCAACGTGTATTAACAGTAATTTAATCGAAAAGTGCCAAGTGTCACGATTTCATTTTATGTCAAAAAGTGTCAAAAATTTTGTTTCACACATTTTCACTATATACAAGAAAGGAACATGCAAATTGGAGACTTTAATTGGAACTTAAACGCGACTATAGCGGAACAAGATTAGAAATGGAGATGGAATCACTCCAGGCGTGATCTTCTTGAAAATTTTACATATATTACTGGATTTTACATGGAAGTACAAATGAATTGGCTTACTTGGAATTTAAATTACAGTCTGACTGTATTCAAACGAGATTAGAATTGCACGTATTGCTTCTTAGTGTGAATATCTTTCGGGTACCAATCGTTTCGTTATTGGAGACGAAGGACACGAAGAATTTTGATGAATGATGCAGGATTCAACGGGGAAAATTGATGTTTATTAGGAAAATATTGGTTAACTTGATTCTGAAATGTTGTACACGTGTATTTAAAGGGAACGTTGGGGTGTTTTCTCGTCGAGGATTCGTTTAATTCGTTTGTGAATTTGGTAATTTAAGTTGGCTTTGATAAGTCGGTCGAATGAACGATTACGGGATTGAGTAATTTATATTCATGGAAACGCACGAATAATCCTCTCACGCGAGGGGAGATGACAAATCAAATATGAAAATGTATGCTGCATAATGTTGCAGAGTGTTTAGCTGGGGATTGTAATATCGTACTTTAAATCGAAACGGAGCTTCTTGACCTTTCACAAAAATTCAGAAAAAATTGTAATTCAGCAAGAATAATTATGTTAATCTGATTGAACTTTTGATTTTCCAAATTTTCACAGAATTGCGATTAAAATAGTCGATTCTAATTTCTAATCTTTTTTAGTCACAGAAAATATTACAAATTTTTAGTAAAATCTTCAATATTTCTAATTTTTCAGCGGTAAAAAGATATTCTAAATTTTTCACTGGCGAAACAATATTTCTAAATTTTCAGTGGCGAAACAATATTCTAAATTTTTCCCTTTTACAACTAAATTGTAAAACACTATTCAGTATTTGTCACAAAAATTCATTTTCGCAATAAAAATCACAATGATTGGGCGAAACCATAGAAACGAAAATAAGTTGGTCCACATTTTTCTCCATTGCAACTAAATCGTAAAACACTACTCAGTATTTGTTACAAAAATTCATTTGCGCAATAAACGTCCCAAGGACTGAAAAAAAAGATAAAAAAGGAAAAAAAGATACAGAAACGAGAATAAGTTAGGTTACATGATTTCCCACGAGGCGAACGAGCTTAGAAGTTTCATATTTTTTTCTTCAACGAAATTAATTCCACTAGTATCGCGGTTAGCCAGTCGCTTGATGGCCTTTTGCACCGCGACGATAGCACTTGAGGTAATTAGTTTATACCCTTAACCCTTCCAGTTCGTTCGCCAGCAGTTTGTTAACAGTTTCACGCATCGATTGCTCGCTTTTCACCGCGGAAATTCCGACTTTCCCTAGGTGGATACACCGGTTAGAGCCTAATCCTCTTCTAGAAAAAGTTTCCCGGTTAATTGAACGAAACACGAAACATTCTAACGATACTTTCCAATTTTATTCGTTCATTTTTCGTCACTCCTATATTTTCGCGTAATGTTTGCGAAAGAAAAAACTTTTTAAGGAAGATGAAATCAATTTCTTGTGAAATGAGAATTTTTGGAAAAATTCTTTTCGTTTCTTCGTTCTTCGGTCACGAACGAATCGTTACGAAAAGTGAGACACTCTAACCGATGAAATATCTCTGGGAGGGATGAACGACGTTCAAGAACGTCTTCAATGACTCTTTCAACTCTTCTTTCTCCTCCTCTTCTTCTTCCCCCCTTCTTCGTTAATTAATTAACTCCGGTAGACTTAGGTGACTTGGAAGGTTGTACGCGTGTGTCTCGGTTGTATTTATCTTTCTTAATTCACTCCACCCATGCACTTAGGTGTATAATACCTAGAGACAGAGGGGCGCATTTGCATACTGAGGATTAATTACGTAATCAGTGGTTCGTGTAACTGCTTGTACCTTGGAAGTATCCGTGGATCATGGCATTCTGAACTTCGCTGGTTTTCGTTCATTCTCTCTCTCTCTCTGTGACTCCCTCTGTTCTTCTTTGAGGAGGTGACAAGCTTCGTTGAAGAGGGAGAGAAGGGAAGTATCCGTGGATCATGGCATTCTGAACTTCGCTGGTTTTCGTTCATTCTCTCTCTCTCTCTCTGTGATTCCCTCTGTTCTTCTTTGAGGAGGTGACAAGCTTCGTTGAAGAGGGAGAGAAGTAGGTGAAGAGAAGAAGAGGCGAAGAGAGAAAGGGGAGAAAGAGACAAAGAGAGAAAGCGAGGGAGAGAGAAAAAGAGGAAAGGGAAAAAAGGGGAGCAAGAGACTAAGAGAGGAAAAGAAAGAGAGAAAGGGAAGAAGAGACTAAGAGGGAAACCGAGGAAGTGGGAAAGAGGAAAAGAAAGAGAGAAAGGGAGGAAGAGACTAAGAGAGAAAGAAACAAAGAACTATAGCGGAAGAGAGAAAGGGGAGAAGCAAGCAAAGAGAGAAAACGAAAAAGTGGGAAGGCACAAAGAGGAAAAGAGGCAAAGGGAGAATACAAAAGATAGAAAGAGGCAAAGAGTGGAAGAAAGAAAGATAGAAAGAGAGGAAAAGTGCATCCCGTATTTCTCGTTGTGTCCCTCGTCGTCATCCTTCCCTCTGACATTTCACCGAACCGTTTCGCCAAATTTACCCATCCTCGTCCTCCATGATTCGCGAGGCAACCATGAGATTTGATTACGCGACCCTTCGAGTTTCGGCTCACGTGCCACGCAGCGGCTCGATTCTGGCTCGAGTGCTCTGGAGAAGTCGATTCCACGAATCGTTCGTTACCTTTGAGCCAAGATTCCGCTTCCAACGGAAAATATCCACGATTCAACCGACACGATCCCGAAAGGAACAACTTCTTCCGGGACTTTTCTGCAATTCAGGTTTCCTGTACTTAGCAAACTTTGTTCTTTTCGGGAAATAAAGTTTTTCTACTAGGTTTCAATTATGTCCCATCTGTCTTTCGTAGATTTCTGACGATTTTCTTTCGTCCGCTTGAGTTTCTCCGTTCGGAAAACTCGTGCATTCTTCTTCAACATTTTCAACCTCTTGACTTGTGATTTGCTTCGTTGACTGTACATCGAAGCGTCTGTTGTTTGCTGTTTCAGTGCTGCGTTAGGCGAGAAAAGCTAATGTTTAGTAAATTAATCTTCAGTCTCGTAAATTGAAACCTAATCTAAATTTTACATCAATTTTTCTTTCAACAAACTCTTATTTCAACATTTTCGACATTCCTCTTCAACATCTTCAACACCCTGACTTATGACTTGCTCTGCTGACTGTACATCTATGCTTCAGTTATTTACTGTTTCGTAAATGTATCTATTGTAAATTAATGACATTCGCTAATTTTCAGATTCATTAATTAAAACCTACCCAAACCTCAAAATTAATTGTTCTTTCTAAAACAACTGTCTTCGTTCCATCTTGACCATAATCTGCTCCACGAATTTGTCTCCTTGCTACAAAGCGAAGGGTTAAACATACTGTTTCAATGCTGCATTAGGTGAGAAAAAGTAGCGTATTGTACATTAACGACACTTGCTAATTCTCAGTCTCATAAATTAAAAGCTATCCTAACTTCAAAATTAATTTTCCCTTTTAACAATGTGGGATCAATTCGTTTAGCTTCAATAGCTCGGCGCGCTACCTTCAACTGCCCATTAACGACACTTGCTAATTCTCAGTCTCATAAATTAAAAGCTATCCTAACTTCAAAATTAATTTTCCCTTTTAACAATGTGGGATCAGTTCGTTTAGCTTCAATAGCTCGGCGCGCTACCTTCAACTGCCTTCTCGTCCCGGGGCCCGCGTGCCTCTTCTACGCTTCGCTTTTCGCTCACGCCACGCCGGTACGCGCCACACGCTCTCACGCGTGTCGGACCCGATCGCCGGCGGATCAGTCACCACAAGAGTATGGTCGAGGGAGCGTTGGGACTCGCGCTGGTCTATGACCCGCAGACCGAGAGGTCCCAAACGCCTTGACACCCCCACGCGCTAAGGGCTGGGTCAGGTAAGGACCCCCAACCTGTGCCAGGGTTTCCCGGAGGCAAGAGAGGGGCGTCAAGGCACGTATATGTGGGATCAATTCGTCAGGAAAAAAAGTATACACCGTCGCATAGCCAGCTCGAGCCTCGGCGCGCTACCTTCAACTGCCTTCTCGTCCCGGGGCTCGCGCTACACACGCACTCACGCGGATCAGTCACCACAATAAGACTGTTCTTGTCACATCTTGACCACAATCTGCCTCAGGAGTCTGTCTCAATAGTACAAACCAAAAGGTTAAATATACTCTTTCGGTGTTGCATTAAGTGAGAAAACCTACCCTAACTTTCGTCACCTACTTCGTCCCTCACTCTGCCTCCTTGCTACAAAACTACCAGTTAAATAACTTAATTCCTCAATGAACCCTCCACAAACAACCCCATTCAAAAACCGCCTCTAAATCTCCATTCACCAACCCCAAAATCATACTCCTCTCATGCGCACACACGCTCTCAACCTCCCCAGTTATCCTCGATACACGAGAGAAAAAAAGAACCCCACTAAACTTTTCCTTCACAAAAATTCCAGCAAGTTCGTTCGCCGGCCTGGTTTTCACCCCTCCCCCCGATTAGGCCGATGGAGAATTCCTCTGGGAAGCGCGTTCGTCCGGAACGAACAACTCTTCCTGGCGAACAAAAACATCGTTAGGCCGCGGTGAGGGGCGGCGACTCGCGTCAGGGTGGAGGGAATGGGGGTGAGAGAGAGAGAGGTGGAGGCTTTGGCCGAGTCGAACCGCGGCTCGAGGCCTCGGCTGGGTTGGGCAAACTGACCCAGATAGATGAATAGTGAATGCACCCTCTGCGCGTCGCCAGCCTCCAGTTCGTTGCAGAAAATATCTCTCTCACTCTGTTCTCCCCACCTATTTTCTCAGGACTCCACCATTTCCCACCCTCTACGCTCTTTCGTCAATGGTGTTCGACAATGCGATCTCGAAATATGAATCAGCGTGGCCTAGTCGTGTTTACAACTGTTCCCTTCGTTCGGGGAACGTTGGAGGATGAGGAATGAGGGTTGAGGAGGAATGAGAAGTTGGGGAGAGGGGATGAACGAGGAAAGTTTGGAATTTTTTTTCCTTGGGAGTAAAGGTTTCGGGTTGGTTATTTAGTGGAACTGTTGGGAGTTTGGGGTGGAATTTGGTTTATTTGCTGGTTGATTTGATTGGTTTGTTTCGATGCTTTGGGGAGGAGGTGATTTATTGAAGATGTTGGGAAGTTTAGGGTGTTGTTTTGATTTTTTTCTGGAAGAATTGTGGTGGTGTTTTTGAATTTTTGTAGTGTCTCATTGGTTACTGTTTTAGTTCGGTTAGTTGGAAGAATCTGAAGGTGTTTTAGGGTTGCTTGAATTGTTTCTCGGGACGATTGAAGGGGTATTTTCGACTTCTTTTTCCTTAATTACTATTTCTTTTTATTCATTTCAGGAGAGGGAGATAATTTATTGGCAATATTGGGAATGCAAGGATGTCGGAGGGTTGTTTTGAATTTTTTCTTGTAAGGATTGTGGGATATTATTGACCTTTTCTTAATTTTCCTTTGACTCTTGTCTTCTTTTGCTCTTTTGAGAAAAGGGAGGTGATTTATTGGTAACATTGGGAACGTAAGGATGTCATTTAGCGTGTAATGTAGAATTTTTTCATATTCTTCTTAGTCCCTGTTTTATTTTAGTCATTTGAAAATGGGAAATGTCATTTAGATTTTTTCTTGGAAGAATTGTGGTGGTATTTTTGAATTTTCTTCCTAATTCCTATTTTATTTTGGTCATTGAAAAACAGTAAGCTAATTCATCGACGATGTTCAAATATCCAATACTGTTAGAGCGTAGTTTGAATTTTTTCTTTAGAATATTTCTTCTCGATTACTATCTTCTTCTCAGCTTTAAAGAAAACCGAGACAATTTATCGACAAAGTTCAAACTCTAATAGTATCAAAGCTAGAACCACCCGTTTCGTGCCACACAAGAATCTATTAAAATTCCAACAAGATGGACATTTCGTCTGTCTCCCGACAATATTTCGTCTACGAATGATAAGCCTTCGCTAACGACGGTGTTCGAGCGTATCTTAACGACATTCCCGTGGAATTTCCAGCAGTTCAGCCCGGTGGAAGGGTGTAAAACTTCCAGTTCGCTCGTGTTTTACGCGATGGGGATTTCCTTTGCCCTTGTTCGCGGCCACAGACGACATTTTACGATCGTTGGAGGGAAAAAGGATCGGCTGTGTTCCGCGTGGACAACGAGCAAATGAATTCCACCGTCTGGGAGGTGTGCTCGGACTTAATTGTCCCGGTAGAAATCACGTTTAATTCCTCCAACTCTCGACAGGGTTTAATTATGGCCGATCGGTGTATATCGAACGTTTTATACCGTGGTTTCATCTTCGAGTTTCATCGAGACTTGTAGAATGTATTATTAAGTACAAAGAATTTTTAAGCAGGTAATTTGCCAAGTTTTATTTCCTTTGAAATAAACGTGGAAAATTAATAAAAGATTGCAATAAGGTATATTTAAAACAGAAATTATTATTTTCCGTATCATAATCAAATGAATTTTAATTGAGACGAAGAATGCTCGGAATATTTTTCCCTATCATAATTAAACGATATTTTAATTTAATATTTTCGAAGAAAACATAAAACAAGTGCAAATTAATGTTTCTCTTTTCAGAAGTTTCCTTAATAATATTAGAATAAAGGCTATTCACGGGAAGTTTACGAAAATTCGTGTTTCTCCGAATGGAACTGCGGGCGATATCTCAAAAACGAAGGAAGAAAATTAAAAGCGACGTTAGTGCGGGAAATTTGTTTCAAGTTAACGGGCGAAGTACGCGGGTCGACGAATTGTGAGCACCTTTAAGCGGCGAAGAAACGAGGGAGAGATCGTAAGCAATTTAAAATTCAATGGAAGGAATTGAATTAGGTAGAGCGTAGAAGCTTAAAGTTCAAAGAAATGGGACTTGGGATAGCCAGAAGTCTTAAAATTGTTATTTATCGATCGGTATAAATTGTTCTCTTTACCAAACTCAATAATCGTAACTTCTTGCCATTTCCTCATCCCACCTTCGTTCTCCTTGCAAGAACTTTCCAACGTTCCTTTCCGCAATAGCCATTTCGCGGCATAAATAATTACTATTTAACTCTTTCACTCAAAAATAAAAAAAATTAATCTAAATTTCATCGATGGAGAAATGAGAAATTTTAGAAAATGGGTTGAAAATTTGCAGTAAAAGGGAAAGCGACGACGGACACAAAGCAGGCCCATCGGGCGATCGGCCGATGCGTCGCCGATGGTTTTATGAGGGTACGGCGGAGGGGAAGTCGAGGGCCAGCGGGAGTTTTCCCCGCGGAAAAAAGGACGGTGTTGAGTTGGAAGTCGAGGGTGTCGTTAAGAGTTGTAATCGTATATGTATAGTCCTGTTACCTGAACTTTAATTCTGATATATTATAATAAACCACATTTTTATATCTAGCACTACAAATTTGTGAAAATATTTAGCTCACACCTACTTGCTGTCCTTGGGAAAACAATAATTACTATTTAACCCTTTCACTTCAGAAAAAGAAAATTAATCTAAATTTCATCGATGGAGAAATGAGAAATTCTCGAAAATGGGTTGAAAATTTGTGAAAATATTTGTGGTTGTCGTTGGAACAACAAAACAGGAAGTGCCATAAAGGCGCCTGTAACTTTTCCTCCCCTCGATTGGCCAGGAATCGTTGAATTATTTGAACGACGGTGTAGCGTGATTTTTCGAGGCACGTCGTTTCGAAACTACAACGCGAAAGTTCCTCCACTTTCATTGAGAGAACTTGGGGGTTTATCTAGGGGAACTAATTTCAGTTGAGCGTGTCTAGAGACAGAGCTAGCGCCCCGATTCTCGTTTATTCAAATTACTCGCGCTGGAACACGCCCTGACCGCTTATCCCATCGAAACGAATTGTTATTTTGTTAAGCTATCTAAGAGAGAGAGAGAGAGAGAGGCTCAATTATTTCGACTCGATGAATTTTAGTGTTTGCTCCTGCTGAGCCAGCCAACGGCAGATTATTAACATCCACGTAGCGTGGAGAATGGAGTGGTATTCTTGCGGAAATTTTCGTGAAAACGGGCAGAATCGTTTGCAACGATGGCCAGAGGGTTTCCCTTCGCTGATCTCTTAGTTGATCATCTTCTTATCTTAAAATGGGGATGTTACCGCTGACAGGAGCGATTCTTCGTTTAATTTTCTGGCTTCTGATGAATATTTGCCGAGGTAAATGGTCGCGAAGTTGAATGGAAGTTTGTGGAATTTGTCGCAGTGGGTACTCGAGGGTTGGTAGAATGTTTAGTGGACGAGAGAAGGTAATTCTAGTCTGCTGTTTTCATTCTACCTTCACCTTGTTCAGTTTCATCGTAATTAGTGTAGTTCCGTCTCGTTTGGTTTGCTCATAATCATTCTGCTTTAGTTCATTCTACTACTTCACAATCGTAATTTTCCTTCGTGTTACTCATTTATTGTCACTTTGTTTCCACCTTATTCTATTCACTCGTAATTAGATTACTTGGACCTTATTGTGTGCATTCATGATCACTGCAATTTCACCTCATTCTAGTCATTCATTATCATTCCATTTTGATCTCATTCTAGTCATTCATAATCATTCTACTTTGATCTCGTTCTACTACCGCATAGTCATTCCTCTTTCCACTCCCTCATAATCATTCCTTTGCAACCTCATTTTATTCCCTCATAATCACATTACTTTCACTTCGTTCTACTCATTCATGAGCACTCGACTTCAACCTTATTTTACTCACTCATAATCACATTACCTCTATCCCATTCTTCTCCATCATGATCACATTACTTTCACCTCATTCTACTCACTCACAGTCGTTCCTTTTCACCCTCATTTTACTCTCTCAAAATCACGTCACTTCCACCTCGTTCTACTCACTTACTATCACTCTGCTTCCACCTTATTTTACTCCACCATTACCACTTTACTTTCACCTCATGCTAGTCATAATCATTCCACTTACACCTCATTCTATTCACTCGCAATCATTCCACTTACACCTCATTGAACTCACTCAGATTCATTCCATTCACACCTCATTCCACTCACTCACATTCATTCCATTCACACCCCATTCCACTCACTTATAATCATTCCAATTACGTCACATTCCACTCACTCACAATCATTCCACTTACCCCTCATTTAACTCACTCAGATTTATTCCATTCACACCTCATTCCACTCACTCACATTCATTCCATTCACACCTCATTCCACTCACTTATAATCATTCCAATTACGCCTCATTCCACTCACTCACATTCATTCCATTCACACCTCATTCCACTCACTTATAATCATTCCAATTACGCCACATTCCACTCACTCACAATCATTCCACTTACCCCTCATTTAACTCACTCAGATTTATTCCATTCACACCTCATTCCACTCACTCACATTCATTCCATTCACACCTCATTCCACTCACTCACATTCATTCCATTCACACCTCCCCACAACGAAGTAGAGTGGATGGACAGTCGTCGATCCGCAAATTCGCCGTCCGCAATCCCAAGTGGCCGTTCACGGAATCCCTGGTCCCGTCTAAGGATTCCATTCTTAGATTCCGTCGTTCTCCGTCGAGCACCGTCAATCCGTGCACGTGCATGCAGCATCGCATAGCATCGCGCCACCGCAATGACCACTATGCGGGGGCGCTATGTGACCCCACGAGGAGCAGGATGTTCTCGCGCGCGCGTGCAATGCACCGTCGAGCAAGGCATCCTGCTACCCGTGCGCTCAGGTGGAATTCGCGCTCGCTCCTCGCGACGCGACGCTTCGTCGAGCACCCTTGTACAACCTTCGCTCCTCCATTATTTCATCTAACTACTGTACCGTGGATTTTCGGAATTATTCACTTTTTCTTAGAGAAAGAGGACCGATAAGATCTTGAAATAATCTCCAAAGCCACGAGAATAATTTCTTTCGATATTATTTCAATCACATTAGCAACGAGGTGAAATGAAAATACACAGGGTGTAGCAAAAATGTTAGGTAAAGTTTCAATATTATTGCAGTCACGTTTGCAAAGAGGAGAAAAAAGATATTAAAAAGGTTGGATAAAATTTTGGGTGTAAATTCTGTGTCAAAATGAGAAAAAAATTTTATTTTACATAGAATGCAATTTAATATATATTTTTAAACACCCAGTATAACAGAGACTTTGAATAACACGACAAGGGAGAGCTAAGAAATGAAGGTTTCAACGACAAAGTGATTCAGAAAATTACTCAATATCGATCACGATCTACAATCAAAAGCTGGAACTTCATTGTCGACATATAACACTTGCCTTAACCTACTAAACCAGATAATACTCCGTCGTATTAATTTCTTTAGCAGCAAAAGCTGACCCTCGGGGCTATCCGACGCACGCACACAACCATATTTCTCCCCCTATCTAATCTAGGCCCCTCCACTTATCAGCCGCCTAACAGCATATAGCCTTTGCCACGAAAATCGCTGTCTGACCATGCACAGACCGTATCTACTGCCGCGCTTGGACCGCATCCCATCTGCCAGGCTTGTTCTTCGCCTGTTACTGTCTGACCACATCCATTCCTTACCTACTGCCACAACAGCCCACCGAACGTGCAATCTCTGTCTAAAGGTGATATTTATGATTACGGCAGTCAAAGAATGACCGATTATGCGTCACATCTGTCGCAGTGACTTGTGATTCAGTACTCGAGAATTTGTTATTTTAAGGAGATACGCCGACTTGAGTAGTCTGAAAATAGATAAACTTTGGGAATTTTTTTTGTAGGTAGCTAGTGAAGGAAATGTTTCAATTTTTTCGGAGGATATAAATATCGTTTTCAGCTCCTTTCTGCAATTTTTTAAAAGTGGAAATTTTACGTGAAAGCGAATGTGAAAATTCCCAACTGTTCTTCTGTTTTTTTAGAAGACTTCATTTTACCAATTTTACTTATTAAATCACTATGATATAGAAAAAAAATTTAGCCAGTTTATTTAATGGTATACTTTGGTTTATCAAGGTTCCTCGCGATATTTTATGAAAATAAAATACGTGTATCTTAAAGGCAGTGTATTTTTAAGGGTCGTCGAAGACAATTAGCCCGGCGCTGTTTCGGTATCGTGCGATTTATGGCAGGTACTTAGACTGGTGTGGCCAGTGAGTGTTCATGAGAGGAGACAATCCAGACGACTCGAAGTCACGTAGCTATCGGTTGTCATAGGATTGATTGTTCGTAAGCAGGCATGAGAAAGCTTAGGGATGGCGTTGCATTGCTTTAAGAATCAGAATATTGTTCCTAAAGAATTTTGCCACAGAGTGCGAAAGGCCAGGCTGTCTTCTTCTAAGAGGATTGTAAAAAACAGCATTGCACTTACCTCGAAACAATCAAAGAAAACAATATCATAGAATAATTAGCGACAATACCATACCATCAAAATATTAAGAATTCCAAAATTCTCCATATAGTGGTCATAGTAAAACAAAAATCCAAACTCGTCCAAAAGATGTCCAAGAAATATTGTAGCATCGGGGCCTCCGTACCCAAATAGGAAACCTCGAAGGGAGAATAGAGAGGGAGTGGTTGGCGCAGCGCGCAATGCCTCGGCTTGCTAAGCCGAAGGTCCCGGGTTCTAATCCCGTTGGGTCCCTCAAT
>NW_017100510.1:761117-763057 GCF_001263275.1 Habropoda laboriosa | reverse complement strand
GGCGCAGCGCGCAAAGCCTCGGCTTGCTAAGCCGAAGGTCCCGGGTTCGAATCCCGTTGGGTCCCTCAATATTTTTCCGTCGTCGGTTCCTACAATATCTCCAAAAAATTTCAAAATTCTCCACATGGTTGTCACAGTGAAACAAAAATCCAGACTCGTCCGAAAAATGTCTAAACAATATCTCAAAAGATTGCAAATTCCAAAATTCTCCACACACTTATCACAGTAAAACAAAAATCCAGACTCGTCCAGGCAAGTGGTCTACACTGAAGTCTCAAAGATATCTAAAAACCATCTGAAATCCCTACACATTTCAACAGCACACGCAATCACTGTCCATCTATCCCACCCGACTGTTCGCGGACACATCTCAGACCTTGAAGAGTCCAGAAACCGCCGCAGGGTATTCCATCTCGCGCCAGCCAAACTATTCAAACGTCATCTGTGTGACGCAGACGTTCGCCAAAGTCAAGCTTCCGCGATATCCAGTGGGGTGCACGTGTAGACTAGGAATAGTGTCAAGTGTCGTCCATCGTCGATATTTCCCTCTTCGTTCAACGACTTCTTCCTCCTCCGTCCCGAAGATATCCGAGCAGCGAAGCTCTCTGCGAGAGCTGGTAGCCGGTCGCTGCGTAATAAAGTCAGCTAGGTAATTAGCTGGCTAAGCACTGGAGCACTCGTGGTCTGGAGTATCCTCGATGCAGAATGTAGCTCGTAGGTGAAGAAGCTGGAACGAGCCTGGCCACGGCAGCTCCGTGACTAATCTGGATCTTGGGCCACGCGAAATGCCACTTCAATATCCTTCCTCCAGGCCTCGCCGACGGCCACTTTCGCCCCTCGTCTCTCTCTCTCTATCTCTATCTCTCTAGACACTTTGTGGCTCGTGTGAAACTGTGCTCGCGAATAGTTCGCGGCTATTAATATCGCGGAACCGGCGAGTTAACGTGCCTCCGGTGTCGTTTTGAATTTCCAAGGGGACACGGCTGTTCTTTAGTGGTTCGCGAGTGCCTTCTTTCAAGCTTTTCCAGATTCTCTGGTGTGTCTGTGTGTGCCGCGGGGTAGATAGGCAGGGTTGAGAGAGTGCGAGGTTCTTTTCGGGGATGATTTTCGGTGCAATTGGGCGTGGATTGACCCTTTGTGGCTTCATGCGGGCTCGAGGTTGTAGCGAGGTCTTGGGATTGTAGGAATATCAGTAATTCTGGGATTTTTGATTCAGTATTTAGGCGGTATCGTGTTTTTCTAATTTTTAGGTAGTTTGCTGTTTTATTACTGAACATACCTAATTATGAATTGCTGTAACGTTGAAGATAGTTTTTTTAATCTTCACCCCTTAATAATCAAATCCACTCTTTTTCGCGATGCAAGGAAATTTTGTTAAGATTGATTAGAGGTATGTTTACTAGAGAAAAAAATTTTATTCTTCGCCTAATTGACTCTATCACTACTGAAGATACCTAACTAAAAATTGCTCCATTAATACTATAAAGCCTCGACAATACTTTTTCTAATTTTCATCCCTTAACCCTTTCGCGACGGCGGAACTAGCCATCAGTGCGCCACTAACGAACGAGTCGTCGTGCCATTAGTGCACACCATACGTATCTTAGAGGATTTCGTTGGAACAGCAGAGGACTTAAGGGTGTATCGGACAAAGGGAATGTCGTTGAAGCCTTGTTCTGCATTTTAAAATAAATCTTCACTTTGAGTTGTCGAGGCGCGGGCCAATGCGACGCGCTTAGTGGATGCCGGATATAACCGGCGCTGGCCAGTGTGAATCATTTAGCGGATGCCGGATATAACCGGCGCTAACCAGTGTGAAGCATTTAGCGGATGCCGGATATAACCGGCGCTAACCAGTGTGAAGCATTTAGCGGATGCCGGATATAACCGGCGCTAACCAGTGTGAAGCATTTAGCGGATGCCGGATATAACCGGCGCTA
>NW_017100510.1:759295-761064 GCF_001263275.1 Habropoda laboriosa | reverse complement strand
CGGCGCTGGCCAGTGTGAAGCATTTAGTGGATGCCGGATATAACCGGCTTTAGCCAGTGTGAAGCATTTAACGGATGCCGGATATAACCGGCGCTAGTCGCGAAAGGGTTAATAATCGCATTCACTATGTATTTCTCACGATGCAAAGAAATTTGCTAAGTTTGATTGGATATATATTTTTATTAGAGAAAGAGAAGTTTCTTTTTTTGAGTGCTAAAGTTAAATCAGAAATTTGTTACCGCGATCTTGCGAGAATCTTCATGAACCGATCAGAAGGGTAATTTCATAATAATCTAGGGGAGGAGTTTCGAAGGAGTCTCGAAGAATGTTGCTTTTTTCGATGGCATTCTCATTTTTCTAGGAGCAGGTTCGTTTATCGGAAGGTTTAATCGAGCAAGTTCTCGACGAGCCAGTTTATCATTCAAGAAACGCAGCGTTCGTGGAAGTGCTCGGGCAGACTAGGTTTGCGTTCCAATGTCCAAAGTTTTAATTGTAATCGTCGCTGGATCGATTGACTTTCGAACAGGTTAACAGATTACACAAACTGCCGCGCGAATTAAAGACAGCTTTGTATTCGTTCGAATAACTCTTCAAATGGAAATCGACCCTTTCCTCTATTCTACTTCTTTCGAAGCTACTGCTATCAATGGTGAAACAATTGTTAGACGAAGTTCCATCAAACTCTATCAATTGTCAATCTAATTTTTCTTCTGTCAACTCAGTTTAACCCTAATTTTCTATCTAATTTTTTTTCTAACATCTAACCCAGCTCTAATTGTCAAACTAATTTTTTTCTGAGACTTAGCATAATTGTAATTGTCAATCTAATTTTTTCCTAAGATTTAACCCAACTCTAATTATCCAACTAATTTTTTTCTGTGACTTAGCATAATTGTAATTGTCAATATAATTTTTTCCTAAGATTTAACCCAACTCTAATTATCGAACTAATTTTTTTCTGAGACTTCGTACAATCCTAATGGTCAATCTAATTTTTTCCTAAGATTTAAGCTAACAGTCAAGCTAATTTTTTTCTGAAATTTCACCTAATCTTAATTGGTAATCTAATTTTTTCCTAAGTCAAACTAATTGTTTTCCGAGACCTCACTTAATATCAATTGTCAATTTATCTTTATTCCAAGACCTACCATAACCTTAATAGTTAATCTAATTTTTTTTAGATCCAAGCTACCACAAATTACCAAACTAATTTTCTTTCAAGTCCAAGCTAACGTTAATTACCAAACTAATTTTTTAAAGACTTAACCTAACCCCAATTGGCAATTTAAATAAACCCAATCAAAGTTGACCAAAAGTAGCTTCAATTGTTAACAAAAGTTTCCTGTAAGAACCAATTTTCTTCGAGCACTTCATTACCATAATTTCGTACACTTACAAATATACCTCCCTCCATCTTCAAAGACGAATCGGTAAAAGGTCTTTGATGGTAAATATTTGACGCCCTAATCAGCCTATTTTTCCTGTTTGCCGCCGAGCAATTAAGACGTCAGAGCTGGTTTCCAAGCGGGGCAAGCCGGTTCAGGGTATTTGAAAGTTATCAAAGAATAAGAAGAACTTCTGATAGACTTCTAAATGAACTCTATTCCTCGGGTGACTTAGTAGCTTTTAAGCGTGGCAACTTCCGCCCCGATGGCTTGCCAGCGATTCGCCAATTATCAGCGTGCACTTGCCACCTCCACGCTGTTATCGACGTAAAACTCGAAACTTTTAATTCTTCCATTAAAATATCATAATAATAATAATAATAA
>NW_017100510.1:747799-759285 GCF_001263275.1 Habropoda laboriosa | reverse complement strand
GTGTTTCTCTCTTCTTGGAACCTTGCAAGACTTTCTCTCCCACGGGGTAATGAAATCCTGCTGTAAAGAGTGGATTGTCGATGTCCCTTCTATAAAGTTTTAATAGACACCGTGAAACACTTTACGATGATGAAACGCGTAAAATGAAAATCGAAAGAAGAATAGGATACGCTGTAGTGAAGTGTACGGCTAGGTTTCATTATTAATTTTTCTGGTATATAGTGGCTTGGAGGTTTTATGTAGGGATTATCTTGAGACAAAGCTGATTTTCTTGAGACAATGATCTTTTTAGATTCTCGTTTTTTTTTTTAGTTTTTATTTTAGTTATGGGAGAGTCTTTGGAGAGGGAAGGTCTGTGAAGAATTCATAAAGCGGAGAGATGTTGTTTTCTTCAATTATGCTTTGGTAGGTTTCTTTTTTGCATTATGCTAGACTACTTTGTTTGGCGGGAGTAGTATTCCATTTTCTTTGGAGCAAGCGAAGGAATTCTTTTTGAGTTCGTGTTGAGTCTGTGTTGACACAGTTAAAATATTGCAGAGGAGAAAAATTTGTTTAATTTTGTAGGTTTGCGAAATATTTGTTAGTCAAAACTAAGAATCCAGCACACCAAATGAATTTTTTTTTGGGATGCTAATGTAAACAGTGTTAATTCAGTATTAATACAATTATAATATTGCAAAAGAGAAAAGTGTATTTAATTCAATTTCTAAATTTCTAAAATATTTATTTACTTAGAATGTTCAAGATTCAAAATTGAAAATCGAACGCAACTCAATACACCAAAAGTGTTCTTTCTGGATCCTAACGTAAGCAGTGTTAATAAAATTGAAATATTGCGAAAGAACAAAATTTATTCAATCAATTTTCAGAGTTTCTAAAATATCTATTCATTTAGAATCTGAAAAATTCAAAATCCAACACCAAAGGAATTTTTTTTTGGATGCTAATGTGAACAATGTTAATTCAGTATTAATACAATTATAATATTGCAAAAAGGGAAAGTGTATTTAATTAATTTTCTAAATTCATGAAATATTTATTTACTTAGAATGTTCAAGGCTCAAAATTTAAAATCCAGCACAACTCAATGCACCAGTAGTATTCTTTCTGGATCCTAATTTAAGCAGTGTTAATTCAGTATTGACACAATTAAAATATTGCAAAAGAGAAAAATTTATTCAATCAATTTTCAGAGTTTCTGAAATATCTATTCATTTAGAATGTGAAAGATTCAAAATTAGAAATCCAACACAGCAAGAATTCTCTCTGAATCTCTTAGTATTAAAAAAAAACCTTTCCTCTCTTCTCAAAAATTTCATTTACTCAACTTCTGATAATTTCCTCATATAGCTACAATATACAATTATTCCTGTCACGTTCAAAACAAAAGATCCGAAAACCTCAACAATAAAGTAATCTCTCGGCCAATCGTCCCCCAATTTTCCCCTCACGATCACTATCCCCATAGTATCCACTTGCGGTGATCACGAGCCACCGCCGTTTCCCCATAAACACGTCACACGTCGACAATTAACGCGACACGTGACTCGCGATTACCATCTGCCACGGGCAGACGAATCTTCGCGGTCCACGTTGATCGTTCGCTCATCAATCGAGGTAACTGGCCGTGAAATCGGGCTTCGCGAAGGTGGCTGCCTGCCTTCGTTTCGTAACGGTTTCACGACGAAAGCCGCGCGGAGAACTGATCGTCGTCCTGTTTTCCCTTCGAAATTACCCAACTCGACTGGATTAATTCGCTGTTGACTTTGGGAACCGCGCGTGGATCATGATACCGGACGAATTTTCAGAGGAACTCCGATAGTTCGGAGTTATCCAGGCTCCTGGGCTTTTTATTTGGCGACACCGTGCCCGGGGCGTCGTCACTTTTTCAACGAAATATCGGAGAAATTTAAGAGGTTTCGCGGGGGAAAAAGTGCAGCTAGCAGTAGGTTTTGTTGAGCGTGAATCGAATGGCAAAATTGCTTTGATAAAAAAGTATCCTCCGTGTCTTTCATAATTATCTTTGTAGTAAGATTTTATGGAATGCAAGGATATTCTTTGGTATCTGGGAAAAACACACAAAAGGTTTATTTATCTTTCGTCGATACATGTTAAATGTTTGGTACAAAATAATTTCGAACAAATCAGTGCAGTGTTCGAGCTGTTGCTTTTGCTTTCGGGCGTCCGGCTTTAAGCAGCCGTACTCTCCCGTTACAATATTAACGAAACGAATAAAACGATTCATAACAATTATTGTGGGAAGGCGTCCGATGAGCCTCCTGTACTCTACTCTTTGAAAGGCGACCGGCGGATAGTCCAGCCGTTCTCCCCATAAAACGATTTATAACAATTACTGTGGGAAGGCGTCCGGTGAGCCTCCTGTACTCTCCTCTCTGGAAGGCGTCCAGCGGATAGTCCAGCCGTTCTTCCCATTTTAGGAGCGACCCAGGTATAGCTCTCGTACTCTCCTATCACAATATTTAAATGGTACGCGTATGATCGGAGAGTCCACCCGCACTTCTCCTGGTAGGCGACCGGCGGATAGTCCAGCCCTTCTCTCCATACCACCAGAAGTACAAGCAATCCTCTCCGAGCTTCCTCAGGCGTCCGGGTAATCTCCCAGTACTCTCCTCTCTGAGGCGACCGGCGGATAGTCCAGCCCTTCTCTCCATACCAACAGAAGTACTATGCAATCCTCTCCGAGCTTCCTCAGCCGTCCGGGAACCCTCCCTGTACTCTCCTCTCTCATAGGCGACCGGTGGACAGTCCAGCCATTCTTTCCATACCACCAGAAGTACTAAGCAATCCTCTCCGGCTTCCTCAGTCGTCCGGGAACCCTCCCTGTACTCTCCTCTCTCATAGGCGACCGGCGGATAGTCCACTCGTTCTCTCCATACCACCAGAAGTACTAAGCAATCCTCTCCGAGCTTCCTCAGCCGTCCGGGAACCCTCCCTGTACTCTCCTCTCTCATAGGCGACCGGCGGATAGTCCACTCGTTCTCTCCATACCACCAGAAGTACTAAGCAATCCTCTCCGAGCTTCCTCAGCCGTCCGGGAACCCTCCCTGTACTCTCCTCTCTCATAGGCGACCGGCGGATAGTCCACTCGTTCTCTCCATACCACCAGAAGTACTAAGCAATGTTCTCCGAGCTTCCTCAGGCGTCCGGTGACTCTCCTGTACTCTCCTCTCAGAGGTGACCGGAGGATAGTCCAACCCTTCTCTCCATACCACCAGAAGTACTAAGCAATCCTCTCCGGCTTCCTCAGGCGTCCGGTGACCCTCCTGTACTCTCCTCTCTAAGGCGACCGGCGGATAGTCCAGCCGTTCTCTCCATAGCACCAGAAGTACAAGCAATCCTCTCCGAGCTTCCTGAGGCGTCCGGGTAACCTCCCTGTGTTCTCCTCTCTCAGAGGTAACCGGAGGATAGTCCAGCCGTTCTCTCCTCCAGAGAGTGACCCAGGTGTCAGTCCCCTTACTCTCCCACTCTGTGGATAGTCCACTCGTTCTCTCCATACCAACAGAAGTACAAGCAATCCTCTCCGAGCTTCCTCAGGCGTCGGGGTAAGAGTACAGCAAGACTGCTTGGCTGCGTCCGCGGCCGTGGTATTTATACTTGAGCGTTGCTAAGTGTTTTCCCGCGCGAAACCGCGAGACTCCCGCGTAAAACCGCGAGTTTCCCGCGTAAAACCGCGAGTCTCCCGCGTAAAACTGCGGATCGCAAGCTAGTTTCTTCTAGAAGCTTCTATCGCTTCACGATTATTTGATTGACGTCGAGGATAGAGAGTCGTCCCTCTCACGTCTTCGTTGATGGTTGTTACATCTTTAATTTTTTGTACTAAAAATTTCACCTATTATTTATAAATTATATACAGTCTCTCGTTCTATGTGTAGTGAAGTATTCCAGAAGCAATTGATTTTGATAAAAAAATATCTTTAATGTTTCTCATAATTATCTTTATATTGTCCCACTGAAACTTTCACACATTATTTATACTGTTTACATTTCGATCATAACTATGAACCGATCCTCCGTGGTCTCAATATGTCCACTTTGGAAGACAGAAGAATTATAGCTGACATACTATTTCTCTTGAAAATTATTAACAACATTATCGAATGTCCACGCCTACCCGCTTTAATCAACTTCAATACCTGTCCTCGTCCTTTACGCAAGAGTCCTGTATTTAAATCGGATTGCTTCGCAACGGATGCAAGATTCAATGATCTGTACGTATGCAAACAAGCTCACCGACAGGCTTCATTTGTTCTTTCGCACTGCGGACAGTTGCAGGCAAACTTTAAAGTAACTTATAAATAGCAATTAACTTCGTTACGCGTTGTCACTATTCGACTTTATGTAATTTCATTCTACTATTGGGCTCTTTCTTTTCCCGTCTGAATGAATAAATAAATATTGTAGATTAATCAAAGTTGCTCATTCTATGTACATACACTACCGGTCCAAATTTTGGAATCACTGTGCATTGCAAGTTACAGAAAAATTTGCAGAAAAAGGTCAGCAGCTTTAAGAATTTTTTTGCGAATTTTGTATCTATCCATTTATCTCCACAATATCAATATCAGGTCTATAAAAAATTATTAGCAGATTCAGTACTGATGAAAATTGAGAGGTGATTCCAAACTTTTGGCCGGTGGTGTATATATTGAAGTACTCCAAAAGCAATTAATTTTGATAAAAAAGTATCCATAGTGTCTTCCATAGTTATCTTCATTCTTCGTACTAAAATTTTCTCACATTATTTATAAATTAGCTCTTCATTCTGTGTGTATATTGAAATACACCAAAAGCAATTAATTTTGATCAAAAAATATCTACAATGTCTTCCATAATTATCTTCATTCTTCACTACCAAAATTTTCGCTCGTTAATTAAATAAATAAATAAATAAACGAACAAACAAGAATTCTTGCAATTAGTGAGTGTTTTTGCACGAGTTCGCGATGCAACGCGTCGTAACTCTTCTTCACTCCGATGTTTCGACACCGCGTATCGTACAGTGTTTTTCCTTACGATCGTTTCCGGAGGTAAGGAATGATACTTGAGATGTGTCTTTTGGTTTTTCTTGTCCTCGTGAAGTGTCCTTTTTGAACTCTTTATTTTGTGGTGGTGCGTGGGTATATATTGGGTCGGTGTATGTACTGATTGGTTGGACGTTGAAGGTGGTGGAAAAGAAGGTCTCGAAAAATGCGGAGGTGTGATTGGATATTAGGAAACTAGTGGAAGGAGAACGTGAGGGTGAAGGTGGTGGGCAAAAGTTTAAATAATTTAGGAAAAACCCGGAAAGGGGACAGGGATAGGAAACATGACCAGGATGCGACTTGAACTGCTTTATGGTAGGGAAGGAATTTGTTAGGGGCTAGGAAGACGGCTGGAAAGGACTGTTTATTAGTTTATGATGTGTTACTGGCCGGTGGGCTGCGCGACCGAACAAGGACAATCGAACAGTGAGTAAATAAGTAGATCGCTGTTCATCTCGAAAATATTCACAGTTTTTCTCAGACACACACTCCTCAAGAAAAATGACACCAAGATAAGTTGCAAAGTGTGTGCACACAGTTTGATGAAATCGAAGAGAAAAATGGTAGACATTAGGAGCAGAGAGAGTTTCACAGTAGTCATGTTGCTGATGAACGCGCCGAAGAACTCGGCGAACTTTCGCGATCTTTCTTGCGGACGGTCGAAAGTCGAGGAGCGAGGAACACGCCCTCGGGGGTTGAAGTCGAATTTGCAACGCGAATCTCCCTGGAAAAAGCGGCCTCCCCCTTGTATCCGACTGTCTGACGAGTAATGGGCTTCTTGCATTTACAAGTTCGCGGGACGTTCGCGCGAGTTTCCCTATTTTTCTCCACTTTTTCCATCGTTTCTCCCTCTTTCTCTGTTCATCGCGTCAGCCAGCCAGTAGGAACTTATTCAGCGACTCGATTCGATTCTCCAGCGTTATTCTTCGCGACTTGCTCCAAAGTTCCAACCTCGTACTCTTTTCTCTCTCTCTCTCTCTCTCTCTCTCTCTCGACGATGCTCGGCAACTTTGGCGAATTTTTGGCGAACGAACGAAGTCTACGTGCTTTTTTCCCCGTCGACCGTCGTGAAATTGCAAAGAAATTTGTCGTCTCAGCGGTGTCGGGAGATTTACGCGGGAATTGCCGCGAGGAAAGTTGCGGCGAATAAAATGCACGTTGTGCTTGAGGTAAAAAGTGGGAGGGTAGAGAATTGAGGGGGTTGGAAAGTGTTTGTGGAAGTTGGGAAATGGGTGATGGAACGATTTGTTCGAGGGATCTTGGTTTTGTTATAATTGCTTGGTGGTTTTGCTTTGAGTACTTTTGGTGCAATTATTTGGTATGTGTTGGTAATTGTAATGTGTAAGTTTTGGTAGAATTGAATTGCAGGAGAATAAATTTCTGTTATAGATACTATTTTGATGTATTGTTGCAAGTATTCTTACACTTTGAAGAATTAATTGAAAGTATTGTATGAGTTATCAATTATTGATATTGTATGCTCTTGTAAGTGCAATTGTGGGTATCAATTATGAGTACAATTGTAGGAGAAGAAATTTCCATTATAGTTACTGCTTTCGTGTATAATTTTAGGTATAATATCGGATATCAATTAAAAGTATACTGGGTACAATTACAAGTAGCAAAAATCAATTATATGTGCAATACTTTTATCTTAACCAAATATCAATTATAAGTAAATGTAACTCGTTACATTAGTAGCATTATTTAAAGAACTAAGTACCTACTAATTGCAAGTACAATTATGGACAATTATCAATTGTAGCAATAACATTTCGTCCACTGTAAAATATTATCTGTAAACACTATTGTGAATATTAAACAGATGCTACATTGCATTAAGAATATATTCATGAATTTCAAGTTAGAATATCATATACAAACGTACGAAAACAGTATGCTTACGAGTATCAAATACTATTCACCAGAATCACTATAAATATCAAGTACATTTTATACTAAAATACTAAATTACCTTTAAAAATTCCTACTTTAACAAGAAAAGCAACACAAGAATATTAAAATTAACTATATCAACTTTAAATTGCCTCAAAATAATTGAAAAATTACTAAATACCAAGGTATCTGCACGAATTCCAACTTTAAATTGCCACAAAATAATTGAAAAAATTACTAAATACCAATGTATCTCCACGAATTCCCACTTTACCAAGAAAAGCAACACAAGAATATTAAAATTAACGATATCAACTTTAAATTGCCACAAAATAATTGAAAAATTACTAAATACCAAAGTACCTCCACGAATTCCCACTGTACCAAGAAAAGCAACACAAGAGCATTAAAATTAACGATATCAACTTCAAATTGCCATGAAAGAATTGAAAAATTACCAAATACCACTATATCTCCACGAATTCCAATTTCACCAAGAAAAGCAACGAAAGAATATTAAAATTAAT
The DNA here is from genome assembly GCF_001263275.1 of Habropoda laboriosa. Taxonomy (NCBI): domain Eukaryota; kingdom Metazoa; phylum Arthropoda; class Insecta; order Hymenoptera; family Apidae; genus Habropoda; species Habropoda laboriosa. The sequence continues at coordinate 751,820 of NW_017100510.1, read as the reverse complement.
CACACCAATTTCAACTTTCAACGAAATAATTCAACAATTACCGCAAAATCCTAAAACACTGATCAATTTTTCAATTTTCCTCCGTATCGTAAACTAATTTATCGACGAAACGCGATCTCCTCAAAAATATCGACCATTCTCCGCGGTATCTAACGAACCAGTATCAATTCTAACTCCCGGACAGCCGCAAACACCTCGAATCTCCCGACACCAAAACATCCTTACCATTCTGCGATTCCAAAGACCATAGAAATACCGAAAACTTTGCCACCGGAGCGGAAGTTCCGTCGAACGGGACATTCGGGGGGGGATAGCGCGACAGCGAGCCTCGCTAAAGAGGAAACATCCCCGCGGCGTGGTACTCAGGGCCGATTCTAATGAAGCCAGGCCAGCGATGCTTCTTCATTAGAGAGGCGGTGCTTGACGCGTCGAATTCCCGCATGGCAAGTCCAAAGAATTTTCGCCAGCCGCGAATTCCCGCCACGGAATCTAACTTGGAATCTACCCGCGAGTGTTTCCCTTCGGTGAAAATACAGAGAAGAGAGAGAGAGGAGGAGGGATATTTCGAGGCATCGCTCCTCGAGTTTCGACATCGTGGAATTTCCTCTTCCGCTTCGTTCGATTGCCGGCGCGCGACTCCAGGAATTGCTCGGCTTTCTGGAGAAATTTCCACCAATAATATTGAAGTTAGAATTTTTTTTTTTTTTTTTTTTGGTTCAATTGATTTTTTTTTATTTTTTGAAATGTTAAATATCGTTCTAAAATGACATACAGACGTCTGAACGAGGTCCAGAGTTACAAATTGAGAATTGATTTTTTTGGAGTTAGGGGAATTTTTGATTAGGTATTATTGCATCGATTGTGTCGAATTTTCTTTGTTATTCAAGAGGCCACGTTCTTTTATTGAGAATAGGTGTTTTTGGAGTTAGGAGAATTTTCGATCGGAGGTGAATTTATTATAATTCGGTATTGTATTTATCGTATTGAATTTTCTTTATTATCGAAGAGGCAACATAGTCTCATCCCTAGAGTGTGTATTTTTGTACATTTATGAAAAATTTGAAAGCACAGAAATACACAGAATGCACGTAACGAGCGAAAATATCAAATATTGTGGGGTTTTTGGTAGGAAAGAATGAATATGGGGAGAGAGTTGGTGTGAATGGCCTGGAAAGGAAGAATTGTTTATGTTTAGACAATAACATGGGTTGTCAAGCCGATCGCGGCGTGTGCGAGTGTGTGTGTGTGGATGCGTGTGTTGGGGAAAAAGAGGAAGAGTGTGGTGTGTGTTTGACCAGCGAACGAGAAGCATCGAACCGTAAATATTAAGACAGCGAATTACATTTTCTGTGACAAATAAAGGTAATATTAATGAACAGCACCGGCGACGCGTGGGGTACTTTTAATGTAATATACATAAAAAGTAATCAACAAAATCCCACAATATAGCACACGTAATATTTAGCGAATAGAACAATTGCCTATCTAGCTTCTATTTTTTTAACTATATTCGTAAAAATCCGCAGTCTACACATCGCTAAATAAATCTTTCTCCTCCTATTTTGTTAATCTAACAAGAACCGAGTCTATTTTCCCATCGCAAAATCCGCACAAAATTTAGAATTTTCTTTAGAATTTTTTGCAAGTATAATTGCATCAGTTTTGTTCTCCTAAGTAAGTTTTCATTTTCTCCGCTTCCTTATTCCTCGTACATATCACAATTTATTTTTTGCAATTTTCGCAATTTTCTCGTCGATCGAGCAGCATCGAAGTGGCACTTGTACTAAGAAGGAGAAAAATCCCATAGATTGCACATACTCGAGCCTCGGGATTTGGGACTGGGGACAATTCCGCGAGAGACAAGAGCCCAAGCCGCTTCACCACGGGTTTCGCTGTCACGTTTACCTTCTCCCAAGTATTTCTCCGTCGTAAGCCCCTTGTCGTCTAACTTGGCAACCTCAAATTACTCGCAAACTGCTCCACCCACGAGCAAAGTTCCCAAACGCACGCTCTATGGTTTCCACCGGCGTGCACGCTGCCAGGAACAATTTTTTCCCACTTTGTCCACTCGTCAAAAGAGGAAAATCTCATTGTCGCGTGAATTTCCATGATTGAAACCTGTGAAATTTCCTAATACAGATTCGCCGTGGTGCGAATAAATTTTATTCCATTTGGAGAAAGGTTATCTTTATCGGTACATTTTGTGACAAAGCAGTTTCTGAAAGGCAGACTATCGATCAAATTTTATTTGCGTTTTACGATATTTTCGAATTTTGTTAAAATGCACAATTCGCATTTTACGATCTTTTCGAGGTTAATTGTATTTTCCGTAACATACATCGATTCGTTGCAATTTTTCACGTGCGATAAATCAATCTTTGATATGAAATATCGTTTAAATTTTATTTGAATTGGCAATAGACACGTTTCATATTTTCGAATTTTGTTAAAACGCAAAATTCGCATTTTACAATCTTTCTGAAGTTAATTGTATTTTCAGTAATTGCAATTTTTCATATGTGACAAATTAATTACTGAAAGGCAGAACATCGTTCAAATTTTATTTGAAATGGCGATAATCGTGTTCCATATTTTCGAATTTAACGCAAAATTCGCATTTTACGAATTTTTTCAGGTTAATTGCATCTTCGGTAATTAATTCGTTGCAATTTTTCACGTGCGATAAATCAATCTTTGATATACAGAATATCGTTTAAATTTTCTTTGAATCGACAATAGTCACGTTTCATATTTTCGAATTTTGTTAAAACGCAAAATTCGCATTTTACAATCTTTCTGAAGTTAATTGTATTTTCAGTAATTGCAATTTTTCACGTGTGACAAATCAATTTCTGAGGAACAAAATACCCTTCAAATTTCGCCGCATTTCACGATATTTTTGCTAATTTCGCTCTTACGATAAGGGGATATAATGGTACATTGTCCAGCGGAGGAAACTTTGTTCCTGATAGAGGATTAGCAAATCCCAAATCCGGCAGCAGACGCATCGGTTTCCAAGAACTGTTAGAAACTAGTTCTGCACCACAAACCTTCAGAGACCCTACGATTTATGACGTCCTATCTGTTTGTTATTTACGCTAAACACCAAATTCCATCATCTACGAAAAACAAAGCAAAAATCTTCCTTCGATCCCGCCCCAAAAATCCTCAAAATTATGCGAAACATTTCCTCTCCTCGAATTCACGTTTCTCGTGCTTTGCAATTCTGATTGGTTCGAGCAGGCTTTATTGGCGAATAAAGTTCCCAGAGGATTGATCTCAGCGAGCCTATTTGCACGCGGCCCCCGAAGGCGCGTTCGCATAATGGCCGCCTACGTAACGCGGATCCGCGAGTTTCGCGAAGAATTCACCGGGAATCTCGCGGCCTGCCACACAGTGCAAGTTTAAATTGTTTTCGAAACGAACTGGTGACAGCTCGTTCGAAGTTCCAGTGCGTCGCTTGTATCCGGGAGGAAATAGCTATCCTGATGGAGGAGTTTAGTCGAAGCAAAAGTGGCGAGAGCATGAAAATGATCCGTGAAAGGGGAGGTTAACGATGTCTAGGGGTTGAGATTTACGATCGAGCAGTGTTGCTGGACTTTTATTTCGGTGGGAATAATTGTATTTGAGCGCTGAGAGCTTCGGTGAAGATTGTATTCTCTGGGATTAAGTAGTATAGGTTTTAAATAGCTGCTTGCACGAAGAAGTTTTTTGGGTAAAATACTTTGTTGGAGTATTTTCTAGCATTTTTGGAATATGTGAATAATTTGGTATTCAAAATTGAACAGGATATGATGACAGAAGTGATACTTTCGAAATAAAAAAAGAAATCTGTTGCATTGCTTGTGAGATGTAGCGAAGATTGTATTCTCTGGGATTAAGTAGTATAGGTTTTAAATCGCGGCTTGCAATCTTACAATAAATTCTATTTTTATTTTAGCGTGAAGAATTGTGTTTGTGCGCTGAGAGCTTCGGTGAAGATTGTATTCTCTGGGATTAAGTAGTATAGGTTTTAAATAGT
>NW_017100510.1:746486-747712 GCF_001263275.1 Habropoda laboriosa | reverse complement strand
AGTGGCTTGCGAGAAGAATATTTGGGATAGAATAATTTCTTGGAGTATTTCCGAGTATTTTTGGAATATGTGATAATTTCTTACTTAGAATTGAAAAGAATATGAAGATAGTTTCGAAATAAAAAAAAAATCTGTTACATTACTTGTGAAATGTAGCGCAGATTGTATTCTCTAGAATTAAGTAGTACAGGTCTTAAATAGCAACTCCTAAGTAAGAATCTCTTAGGTGGAATAATTTCCTGAAGAATTCGAACGCACTTTTGGAGTCTGTTAGCGATTTATTCCTGCAAATTGAACAGAATATTACGACAGAAATGATATTTTCAAAGTGGAAAACAAATTTCACGACTTTTTATTTATTTTTATAATAACTTTGAACCTGTGACCCAAATTTCTTCGAAAACATTCCATTATTCTGAACAGCATCCATTCCATTTTTCTTAATTAAAATTGCTAGAACTGTGAAGAGAGCAACGAAAAAACTCAAACACAAAAAGTGCACATAATTGAATTTTCCATCAAACTGATATACGAATCATAAATCAGCCATTACCTCGTATAATTTAAAATTCAATTATACCCTAACTTTGATTCCCATGATCGCGTGATACGCCTGTAGGAGAAGGTAATCAAGATTAATCGGAAATTATTAATCCGAACTTATCTAACAATCTCGACAATAGGTGAAACTTCTTGCCAATTAAGCTGCTGCTATTAAAGGGAATCTAAGGCGAGTATTCAGGCTGGGTTGCTCGATGATCTAAGTACGTGGTTCCACAACGAATCAAAGCGTGATTATCCTCCTCTATTAAGCCTCATAATTTATATTGCGCGGTAAGTGGTAACTGGTAGCATTATTCCGTTATTACCGAGCATATGTTGGAATGTACGGGAATTATGGCGGTTAGTTAAGAGGTCTCTGAATCTTGCAACTAGTTGTACCTTCGGTACGTCGTTGTCTAGCTTGCACTTTGCATGCAAAGCTCAAGTGTAATTATCCGTACTCGTCTTACGATTAAACCAATCGTTTCTCAAAGATTAAAGATCGTATCGATTTATCGAAGTTTATTTTTCACACGTAGAGTACTATTTTATATAATTTTGCGATATTTTTATTTTAATATTTTTGTGCAGTCTTCAATTAGTGAAAATTGTAAAAATTGCGATTCCCTTTGCAATTCTCCACTTGCAAAATTTTTGCAATTTTCTCTTGCAAATTTCTCGCA
>NW_017100510.1:732279-746389 GCF_001263275.1 Habropoda laboriosa | reverse complement strand
CTTGCAAATTTCTTGCAATTCTTCCTTTTCAAAGTTTTACAATTTTCCCTTGCAAATATTTTGCAACTTTTCCCTCGCAAAATTTTTGCAATTTTTCTCTTGCAAATTTTTATTCTGAAAAGGCAGCATCACACTTTACTCCTTTCACCGAACAACAAAACTCCCAGAATCATCGTTCACAAACCATCGACAATTTTCCAAAAAAAAAAAAGGAAGAGAAATTCGCAAAAAGCACTTATTCTCAATAGAGAAACGTTGCAAATCCCGCTTTTTCACCGAACAAAAGAGAAAAATATTGCAAACTGCAGTAATAATCGTTAAAGTATCGTTCAACGGAACACTCCATAATATTTCATGCCGTAGAACGACAGGTATGTCGCTAGGAAAAAGGCAGGGCGAACTTTTCCAGCGTGGACTGGAAGGCGCGGCAAAAATTCCCGGCTTCTCGCCGCCACGAAAAATATCGCTTGTAAATTTCCAACGGACGGACCAGTATATCTTGTCGCGCCTCTCGCCAGCTTGATTTACCTCCCTTTCTTTTTTCCCCTCCTTGTTTTTTCCTTCCTTTTTTCCCCCCTCGTTTTTTCACCGTACCAGCGCTCCGTTTTCGCGCGCATTTTTAACGATAACCTCGATGAAGCGGCGCGCTCACGTTCGTTTTGCGTCGCCGTAAATTCATGCGATACCGCACACCACGTCCGATTATTTGTTCGCACGAAAAGCCAGGGGGATCGTGCACGCCATTCTACCACCAGGATTTTCCGAATTTTCAACGTGGACACTCGATTAGATAGGTTCTTCGATCAACTTGGTGATTTATGGCACAGATATGATATTATGTAATATATGATTTTGCTTTTCCACCCTTTTTCTATTTTCTCGTTGGCTGGGAGGGATGTTTTTGTCCTTTGGACACGTGAATTTGTAGATTTTTGTGGGTTTATGGGGTCGTTGTGTTTGTTGGTTTAGAATTTGGAGCTAACAATTTCTTTTTTTAATTTTTTGTTCCTGTGTGTCTTTCGTGCTTCTTGGTTTGTTATACAGAATGATTTTTTAAATTGAAAATATGAAATTTGTAGATTTTTACGACTCTCATGATCAGTGTAGTTTCCTATTTATTATGGGGACGATTTTTGTAAGTTTGAATTACGAATTTTTTAGAATTGTTGGTCGTGTACAGTCTTTGTGTTTCTTGGTTTATTATGAGAAATGATTATTTAAATTTTAAATATGAAATTTTTTAATTTTTTCCATTTCACATGGTCGGTGTATTTTTTGTCTTTACTATGGGGATGATTTTTGTAATTTCAAGTTACGAATTTTATAGAATTTTTGGTCCTGCATAGTCTTTGCATATTTTGGTTTATTACTCAGAGTGTTCTTTTATAATTGGAAATGTAAAATTCGTATACATTTATGGTTCGGTACATTTTCTAAATAATTGTGTAAATTGAAGTTACACGGTCCGTAGATTGCTGAAAATTATTTAATTGTTCGGAAGGTGTTACATTTCAGTCAGCGAAAATTAGTTAAAATTAAATAGTTGTAATATTACACGTAGTGCGGAATTCGATTCGGTTTGTCTAATTTACGGTCACCATAAACGTCACCTGTTTCACCGCGGCCCGCATCACTGCCATTAGATGTTATCGTCGAACACGCGGAAGTCTCTACTTAAATTAACGACCGTCATTTTGTAGACAGAAATACACTTGAATCCATAAAAATCAATTTGTGATCCAACAGAGTGCACATTTTCCAAATTGTGTGCTTTCAACTTCGTCTATTTTCATTCCAATTCGTTCCATTTTTATGGCATTTTTCCTCCACTTTACATAAACTATTAAATAAAGAAAAAATATCTACAAACCTAAAAAATGTCACACTTAAAGATAAAATTATTCAAATATTTAAAAATACACCACTAATCAAGAGTTCAAAACCACTTACAAACATTCACCAATATTCAATCTGCCACCATTTTGTTAAAAATTAGGAAAATTTCGACGGATTAGAGTGATAACAAATTAATTGTGAAATTCTTTGCTAGCTTGCAATGCGCAAAAGTCCTAAACTGTTGGTCAACACTGTTTTTAAGTAGTACAGGTCTTAAACAGCGCCTCCCACTAAAGAATCTTCACTCCAGAGCAATATTTCTCAGGTAAACTCAAATTGTCCACCTACTATTCTCTACAATTAACCAAACAATCCAACAGAAAATTAAAATACTTGAATTTTCTCGACATAAATTAAATCGTGTCCGCGGACAAGTAGTACGAGACAGTAACTGGTCGTACGCGAGTGTTTCGCCAAGGATCAATAGGAGAGAGATACTGGAGCCCGCCTAATCGGCAACGTAACTCCATCAAAGTATTCAACTAGTCGGTAGCATAACTGCAAGCCCAGTAATCAATACTTCATTGGAACTCCGGGGCAAGTAGTTCTAGACAATGACTAGTCGGTCCTCTGCTCGAAACACGCCGCAATTACGGCCACAGATTTCCAACCGGAACTATCACTCCTTCACAATTTCACATTCCCCTCTATTATGGTGTGTTACTTTCCCTAAACGATCCCGGATTTCCCCTCTGACTTCTAATTAAGAAATTCTTCAAACACTATTGTCGATACTCAATTGTTGTTCCGATTTCGTTCACAATTTTTGCCAGTTGTTTCACGAATTTTGCAGGAATTGTGGGTTGGAGACTGGTATTGAATAATGTTTATCGCAGTAGAATATCGATCATGTCGATTTTCCCTCTCCAGCGTGGTGGAAAGTTGTGTTTTCTCTTTGCAGTAAGAATTTGTCCAAAGAAAAGAATGCGGCCACTTTTGGGACAGCATAACTTTTCCAAAATTGGACCAAACCACTTGAGTGTTTTTGAGAAGTTAGAAGGATTCGTATAGTATAATGGACGATGTGTAGAAAAATTCTGAAAAAATTGCAATATGTGGAAATAGAAAGTTGTGGAAAGTGACCTTTAGAATTCTCTTCGTGATTTCCACAAATTGCAACTTTTTCCAAATTTTTTGCACACGTCATCTATTACAGTATACTAATCCTTCTAACTTCTAAAACAAAGCTCAAGTGGTTTGGTCGAATTTTGAAAAAGTTACACTGTCCCAAAAGTGGCTAAAAATTCTCTAACAAATAGCGTTTATATCAACATTCTGTGTGTGTATCAAGATTATTGTACCGACTCAATAATAACAGCTACAGTCTCTCCACTGTATTTCTGTCATTATTAAGCCCAAGAAACTTCGCACAGAGAGTTACGCTCCAACATTTTACCCCTTGACTCTGAATAATCTCTATAATTCTCTCTCTCTCTCTCTGGCTCTATCTTCTTGACTTCTCTATAACTCTTCACGCGTCTCTTTCACCCTCTTCCATTCTCCCTCCCTCCGTTTCTCTATCTCTTCCTATTCTCAAAACGCATTCGTCACGTCCCTCGAAATCTTTCGATGGTCACGCACTCTTTGTTCACCTGATTCGCGCTGTCTTTCCAAACACTTTCCATTCACACCTCCGTCTCTCCAGCTCAAGTATTCACCCTTCACTCGTCTATCGCTCTAAGCTAAATTTCCAACCACAGTTCATCTCTCTGGACCAAAAGCACACCCAAATGTTAACGATCACACCGCAAATATATCACCCGCAAAATTTCCACGTTTCCACGAAACTCACCCTTCGATTGCACGCTACAAACGAGGGAGGAAAAAAGAACACAAGGAGTGTATCATTTCCGGTGTTCTCGTCGAAGAGGATCAGCAGAGGGCAGACGAAGGATCCGTGAAATCGGAATCCACGGTCCGTTTTCGTCCGCAATGTTTTCCAATTTCCAATAAAATATTTTTGTCGGTGTGCACCTCCCTCTCTGACCGACTCGGTAACAGCTAACTTTTCCAATTTCCCGCGAATCGCTGGCTACTCGGAATTCCGTGGACACGTGTGTAAGTACGTGTACATGTGCACACGCGTCCCTCGGAATCCTTGAGAGGAATGCAGCGTGGACGAAACCGTGCCGGATATGGCGAACGGCGGAGGATAAACTGCCACATCTATCCGGTGACTTCGTCTTGAGAATCTCTTAGATACACTGTGCTACGCTTTTAGGATATTATTTTTCGTCCCGACGCGGTTCCGGGAAAATTCTGTTATCTCGACGATGCACGGGATGTGTAGAAAGTGTTCGGTTTTTGGATTGAGTTTCTTTTGGGGGATGGGGGTGATGGTAATTAAAAATAAACAAGGAAAGTTTGTATAGAATAGGAGGAATGTGTACGGTAATGTGTGGAAACGAGTTGAACTGAAAATTGGAAGTTTTAAATTTTGAACAATTTTTAAATAAGAAGTTTGAACAATTTTTAAATAAGAAGTTTGAACAATTTTTAAATAAGAAGTTTGAACAATTTTTAAATAAGAAGTTTGAACAATTTTTAAATAAGAAGTTTGAACAATTTTTAAATAAGAAGTTTGAACAATTTTTAAATAAGAAGTTTGAACAATTTTTAAATAAGAAGTTTGAACAATTTTTAAATAAGAAGTTTGAACAATTTTTAAATAAGAAGTTTGAACAATTTTTAAATAAGAAGTTTGAACAATTTTTAAATAAGAAGTTTGAACAATTTTTAAATAAGAAGTTTGAACAATTTTTAAATAAGAAGTTTGAACAATTTTTAAATAAGAAGTTTGAACAATTTTTAAATAAGAAGTTTGAACAATTTCTAAATAAGGAGTTTGAACAACTTTTAAGTAAAAGGTTTGAGCAATTTTGAAATGAAATGTTTGAACAGTTTTGAAATTAAAAGTTTGAACAATTGTTAAATACAGAGTTTGAAAAATTTCTGAATAAAGAGTTTGAAGAATTTTTAAATAAAAAGCTTGTGCAATTTTTAAATGAAAGCTTTGAAAATTTTAAAATAAGAAGTTTGAACAATTTTGAAATAAGAGGTTTGAATAATTTTTAAATAGAAAATTTGAACAATTTTAAACTAAAAACTTTCCTTTCAAATTTTTTTATTACTTCCAAAAATTCAGAAGCAACTAATTCAAAAATCTATCATTCACTGACACTAAGGTCAACTTATTTTCCATCGAGAAAAAACTAATTCTAGAAATTGTATCCTCTTTTGTCTCTTATCTTGCAAACAATTGCTGCATTTATTGTAAGGTATCACTGTACGTTAGCAAAGATGAAATTTTCTATTAGAGTGTTTCTCTACAACGTTAATATTAACACATGTAGAAGTTTCATGAATAGTAATGTGACTGGCGAAAGGAGAATCCAGTGAATTCAAGAGTTTGGCGAACTTAAAGCATTAAGCGTGACGCCCATGGTCCCCAAAATAAGTCATAAGATTGCGCCGGTCTCTTGCCAATTAACGTGTTAATTTTCCACGAGCTGGGAGTTCGCGATGAGGACAGAATTAAAGTCGGTGAATCCACGGGGAGGATCGCGGCCGGAAGAGCTTCCGTGGAACTTCTTGTTAAGTTAAACCGAAACTTACAACTGTTGACTCAACGCGACGACGCCTGCAATGCAATTTCGCCTCTTTAACGAGTAAAAACCAAACGCGACGTGTCCTGTTAATGCTTCGCGAACTATCGGTCGCCGGAGATATTATTTCGTGCTATTTAGGACGTGCAGTTTTCTAATTAGCTGGGAGATAGAATCTCGCTGGATTCGTAAGGAGAAGGGAAGGACATTTGAATGTTGAACGAAGGGTGGAAATTTTGGTCGACCTTTGACACTTTTTTCTAAGAATTTTCCAAGTTCTAATATCCTTGTCAGAAATATTTTCAGAAAAAATTCCCCTTTCACCTGATCTACAAGGAAAAGCAAAGGAAATTTGAATTTTCGAAGGTTTTTTTGAGTTCTAAAATTCTTAATTTCAATATTCCTATCCATCAAAGTTCCAACATTCTTGTCACAAGTATTTCCAGAAAAATTCCCCTAAAAAAATTAATTTTTCCGGAAAATGTCCAGTGAAAATTAATTTTTCCGGAAAATTTTCACGGTGAAAATTAATTTTCCCGGAAAATTTGGGGCTTATTTGTATCGCACTTTTCAACTTCAATGCTCTTCAATAATTCCGATATAAAATTTTCCAGAAGAAATCTCCGGAATGAGAATGAATTTTTCCGGAAAATTTGAGGAACTCGTCGAGAGTTCCAAATCGGAAAAATCCCTTCCACCGTGGTAAATGCTTTGTAAACGCCCGGTGAAATTCTGTCAGCAAAGTGTCGCGGCTGCCTCTCGGCGTCTCGAAGTTCAAAGCTCGTCCGGAAAGCAGCTTGAAAAGTTCGCGGCCCTTCGACTTCAAAGCAGGGGAACGCGTCTCTAATTTCTACTTTCGTAAGCAATTTTCCGTAGCGAGAGCGTGTTACCTGGCCCCCCGATGCTCAAAAGGTGCGATACACTCGATTTATCGAGCCGTGACACGCTCCGACCAGAGATTCCTTTATCGCTTTGACTCCCTCTGACGCGTTTATGCTAATTAAACGATTGTTAATTCATCGATGTATGCACGCTACGTGGAAATCTGTCGATTACTTTGCTAGACGAGAAAAATTCCACCGTTTTATATTTAAATAAAACGTGCACTCTCTGGTACAAAACTCTCTCAACTGGAATAATTATTTAAATATTGTTAATTCTGAAAAATTGTTCTTCTTTGCTTTATTTTTATCGACACTCTAGATTATTCTTACTTGATAATTTATTTAAAAATATTTAACAGAGTTCAGAATAATTTAATAATGATTTCATTGTTATCACAGTGCCTCGAAGTAAATTTTTATTTGTTTTCTAAACTAAAAATATATTCCACCCACACACGTCAATTTTGATCAAATTTACATGGAAGATAGTTCACGTAAGAATATTTGACAGCTATTTTTTTTTATCGTCAATATTAAAGGGCCGAAAGCAGCCTTCAAATTGAAGGGTGGAAAACATGTTTTTAAATATCTTGGAAACTACAGAACATACGAAAAAGCTTGTTTTAAATACATTATGTGTTTCCGAATGAAGAATTAATTTATCGCAACTCTGTATTTCTACTTAATTTTCACGGTGCCGTTTATTCCTGCTTTACTCATCGAGGAACTGTTCGAAATTCCAGGGTTAGCACACGGCATCAGATGTTACAAATGCGGACAGTACAACGAGGGAGTCGGCAGTATCACGCCGTGCATCAATTACACCGCTCACATGCATCTGAAGGAGTGTCCACCCTCGTCCGAATGGTGCATCGTAAGTAAATTCACATGAATTTTCACTCGCGTCAGATCTGGCTAAAATTTTCAAAATTAGAGAGAAGGGAAAATATCGATGCTTTAGTATCGCGATAATTGGCGATCGTGTGACGTCGACGCGTTCATTGTGACGAAAAATTTTATTTTTTGCTACGTGTAGTCTGAAGAATTTTCACTTGTTATTTTCAGATTTAGGATTGTTTATATTTTTTATTTTTCATCTGTGAGAAATTTGGAGGATTTTACGTCAAATTTTTGCAATGTGATTTTTTCGTAAAGTCTACTTGTTAATTATAAAATTTTATTTATCACTACGTGGAATCTGAAGAATTTTCACTTGTTATTTTCAGATTTAGGATTGTTTATATTTTTTATTTTTCATCTGTGAGAAATTTGGAGGATTTTACGTCAAATTTTTGCAATGTGATTTTTTCGTAAAGTCTACTTGTTAATTCTAAAATTTTATTTATCACTACGTGGAATCTGAAGAATTTTCACTTGTTATTTTCAGATTTAGGATTGTTTATATTTTTTATTTTTCATCTGTGAGAAATTTGGAGGATTTTACGTCAAATTTTTGCAATGTGATTTTTTCGTAAAGTCTACTTGTTAATTCTAAAATTTTATTTATCACTACGTGGAATCTGAAGAATTTTCACTTGTTATTTTCAGATTTAGGATTGTTTATATTTTTTATTTTTCATCTGTGAGAAATTTGGAGGATTTTACGTCAAATTTTTGCAATGTGATTTTTTCGTAAAATACACTACCGGCCAAAAGTTTGGAATCACTGAGCATTGCAATTTACACAAAAGTTTCCAGAAAAAATTCAGCGACTTTGAGAATTTTTTATCATTCGAATCAATTGATATGAGATAAATTGATAAATGTAGAATTGAGATAAACTTCAAATCTATAAAAAATTAGCAACAGATTTAATATTGATGAAAAGTGGGAGGTGATTCCAAACTTTTGGCTGGTAGTGTATATACATACTTCTCTGCTTAAACGCATTCTGTGCACGCGCTCTGTCTAAATATTTGATAGAAATAATTTGAAGTATCAGCTGGCTGTGAATAGTTTTGGACGGGTTTGTCACGCGCGCCAGTCAATCACTTGCCAGCGCAAGTAGTAAAGTCAACCATTTCCACGGCGCGTCGATTTAATACATTTCTATCTCTCCTCCACTGTTATTACTATCTTTACCAACCTTCCTGTATCTCGTGTCACCTTTTCTTCAACATTTTCGTTGTTCTAAAGTACATTTTTGTATTTTTTATTTTTAAAATTTTTGCAATCTGAATTCAGGAATGTTTGCTACATACTTAATATCCAATAAGTTCTCATGAAAAAATGAAGAACAGAAGAGCATAGCCCACGTGCAAACATTATTACAAAATTTATTAACACAGAAAAAGTTCATTTTATATTTGAAAATTTTCGCAATACGTAAATCACAAATTATTGCAATCATAATCCAGAAACTCTTGCTACACACCCTATAAAGTACTTAATATCCAATAAATTCTCATCACGACCGAAAAAATAGAAAACTAAAAAAGAAAGAGAACACAAGCCACGTGCAAATCGATTTTTCACTCGCACCGGAAGTGGCATCGGACGCAGCTTGGCCAGGTTGCATGCAAGCTTGGCGAACGCGTCGCGTCACGGCCAATCTGCTCGCTAAATCCGACATCCACGCGAAAGGGGCAAATAACGTGGACTTTGGAAGGGTGTCAAACGATCTGTTGGCGCCGCGACGTCGACCGTCCATCTTTTCCTTTCTCTCTCTCTCTCTCTCTCTCTCTTCTGTCCTTCTTCTTCCGGAATTCCAAATCACCCACGCCTTCCAGTTCATCGAGCTTGCGAGTCGATGTCTTCCTTTGGAATGCACCACGTCTCTCGTCCCTTATTCCACTCGCGTTCCACGAGGGAACGTTTGATGTCGCGTTATCGTGGAGAAGTATCGTTTCCGCTGGTTTGTTCGCGCATTTTCGAAACGGAGGATCTTCCTTGGAAAAGAGTTCGAAGGAGTTTGAACGGTGTGTTCGAGGTATTAGGGGATATTTCAAGCTTCTACTGTGTGGGTTTCCGTGGATGAATTTTGAGGGTCGAGTGAATGTATGAGTAATTTTCATTCTGGGAAGTAAGTCGGAATTGTTTCACTTGTGATTTCGAGGTTTGTGATGTGTTGTATTTTAGGAGTTTCGAGGATTGAGTTCTTGCCTTGTGTTCACAGATATGAATTTTTAGGTTGAGAGTGAAGGTGGAAAGGTTTTTTTGTGTGGAGAAAATTTATCAAGGTTTGAGAATTGATTTTCATCTTAATTAACAAAAAATGTGTAATAGTTAAATTCTTGCATGGCGGTCTTTTTATGAAGATAGATATGAATTTCTTGTTTCCTCACATTTTTAGAATTCGTATGGAAATTGAAATTGTCATTTTTCTGTGGAGAGAATTTATTATACCATTTTTTTCAAGGTTTCAAAATTGATTATTATCACGATTAAAAAAAAATTTGGAAATTTTGTCAACTCCTGTTACTTCAACTCCATAATAAAATTCTCTCAAAATTACTCACAGTTCCTCATAAACCCCCAGACAAATATATGTTCAAACTTCTCTCACTTCGATTGCGAGTACACGCGTAAAATACGCAACAACAACAAACTTATAAATTCTCCACATTCGGGGAACAACATCTTCCACGAAAAAATGCAATCATCTTGCTTCTTCCAAGAAACCCATTAACAGTCTCTGTTTTCCTTCCTCTCCGACGATAAAAACTCCTTTCGATCTGTTTTCCCAAGAAACACCCTCGAATTCCATCAGATTCACCAGGAGCAAACAAATCAGGACCATATTTTCGTGATCATTTTCATTAGCCTGAAAGCCACCGAGCAATCGGCAATTTCTTTATGCCTGTGGTGCGTCGTATCAGTTACTTTTATTCAATTTTTCAATTCGACCGAGTCCAGCTGAATCGGCGGGATTCTTTCCTCCACTCTTAACAAACTGCGAAACAATTCTATCGGCGGAAGCTGAATCCGTGGAATTTACGCAGGTCGATAGGTCAGTGGATGAAAAACAGAGCCATGTGTCTCGAGTTTCATCAGTGTAAAAGGGGGTTCTCGTCGATTAGGAGAACGACGCGACGTGTTTGCTTTGTGAAAACATTTTTGCACATTCGAGAGGAAGTGGCGATAGCTTACGATGCAATAAGGTTGTAGAAAGATATCGAACGATAGCAGTTTCAGGGATATTTACGAGGGTAATTGTCTATGTTGCGTTTTATTGATAGGAAAAATGGATATTCTTTGGCATGAAGCTTCATTTCCGAGGAAATGAGACGGGGAGATAAAGGGAGGAGTAGAATTCTTGGCTGATGCTGCTGAGTTTATTTGTTGAGGGTTCTGATGATGCATGAGATTCGGTAGAATTGCAATGTAGAATAGTCTGCGGACAATATGAATCGATGGTTCGATGTATTATTTTGTTCTTAATTTTTTCTTGGGAATGGTTTGAAAATTGTAAAATTCAAGTATCGAAAGAAACAAACAATGTTGTGTAACTATTATCGCAAAAATTCAAAGAAATATCGAATCTTTGGTATTTCAAGAAGCTTTCCAAACCTTCGCAAACTTCATCCAACCATTGGACAATTCAAAATTAAATCAAACGATTAACAATAGTACCAATATGCCTGAGAATACTGCTGATTAATTGAAACTATTTTCAAATCATTCTAAGATATAAATATCGAAACCTGAATATTTCAAGAAGCTCTCCAAACCTTCTCAAACTTCATCCAACCACTCGACAACTCAAAACTGTAAAACAGACGATCAACAATATTACTAGTTACTTGCAACTATGTTCCACACACTATAAGATACAAATATCGAATTCCAAATATTTCAAGAAGCTCTCCAAACTTTCTCAAACTTCATCCAATCAGTGGACAACCTAAAACTATAAAGTAAATGATTGGCAATATTACTAATTACTTGCAACTATGTTCCAAGTACTATAAGATACAAATATCGAATTCCAAATATTTCAAGAAGCTCTCCAAACTTTCTCAAACATTATCCAACCACTGGACAACTTAAAACTATAAAATAAATGATTAACAGTATCACTAATTACTTGCAACTATGTTCCACACACTATAAGATACAAAATATTGAATTCCAAATAGTTCAAGAGGCTCCTCAAACCTTCCCAAACTTCATTCAACCACTCGACAACCAAACACGTATGAAGTAAATGA
This sequence comes from Habropoda laboriosa, assembly GCF_001263275.1. Taxonomy (NCBI): domain Eukaryota; kingdom Metazoa; phylum Arthropoda; class Insecta; order Hymenoptera; family Apidae; genus Habropoda; species Habropoda laboriosa. Next base: position 734,854 of record NW_017100510.1, on the reverse strand, counting down.
TTGATGATGCTATTAATTGCTCGCAACTATGTTCCAAACACTCCAAGATACAAATATCGAATCCTAAATATTTCAAAAAGCTCTTCAAACATTCTCAAACATTATCCAACCACTGGACAACCTAAAACTATAAAATAAATGATTAACAGCATCACTAATTACTTGCAACTATGTTCCACACACTATAAGATAAAAATATCGAATCCCAAATATTTCAAGAAGCTCTTCAAACATTCTCAAACATTATCCAACCACTCGACAACCAAACACGTATGAAGTAAATGATTGATGATGCTATTAATTGCTCGCAACTATGTTCCAAACACTCCAAGATACAAATATCGAATCCTAAATATTTCAAAAAGCTCTTCAAACATTCTCAAACATTATCCAACCACTGGACAACCTAAAACTATAAAATAAATGATTAACAGTATCACTAATTACTTGCAACTATGTTCCACACACTATAAGATACAAATATCGAATCCTAAATATTTCAAAAAGCTCTTCAAACATTCTCAAACATTATCCAACCACTGGACAACCTAAAACTATAAAATAAATGATTAACAGTATCACTAATTACTTGCAACTATGTTCCACACACTATAAGATACAAATATCTAATCCCAAATATTTCAAGAAGCTCTCCAAACCTTCTCAAACTTCGTCCAACCACTCGACAACCCAAAACTAAACCAAGCGATCAACAATACTACCAATTACTTGCAACTACGTTCCAAACACTCCAAGACACAGCCACCTAATCCCACCAATATTTCACAAACTTCATTACAACGCGTAGTAACAGAAAACCGAATCGTTTCACAAAGTCAACCGATGTCTCTGAGTGAACCATAGCGTTCAACCCAAGAACTCGCAGGGATCCAATTAGTCGGACGCTAAATCCGCGCGCCTCGAAATGTAACTCACGCGGGACTGGCCGGAAATGCGACGGGCGGGTCGAAATTCGCGACGGTTCCCTTCTGTTCCACCGAGTTTCCAGCGCCAAGGTAATGCACGTTATTAAATCCTTTGATCCCCAACCGCGGCAACGAACGTTCGTCGCGATTCGAAGAGCAAGGAAACGAAAGGGCGAAGGAGAAGAGAAGAAAAGAAACGTATAGGAGGGCAGGTCGACGACGATAACGTTGCCTTCCGGTTCGCCAGAATGGTGGCTGGAATGGTAATTGATTCCAGTTGGCCTTCGATCAAAAGAAATCCCTCGAATGTTCGCCGGTCTGCGTTTCGTTTGAAGATTCTTGCCGTCTACGGAGGAAACGAATGGAAATGCCGGAGAACCGGTTACTTAGAGTAGATTCGATGTCTGCGAAAAAGGGCGAACGAAGTTTCTGGGCTTGTGGTTGATATTTTTTAGAAGGGAGCAGATTCTTTTAGGGATTTTACGAGATGCTGGATATTGGCGGGGGAAATGGAAATGTTTTTGGTAATTTGTCTGGAAATGTGGAATTTCGAGGATTGCGTGTTTTTTGAGACACTTTGTAGGGTGAATTGGGTGGAAGAATTGGTTCTGTTTGAATGAAGTAGCTGTTTTATAATCAAATATAATATAAAATATGGTTTATAATTTACGGTAAAATTGTTCACAGATAAACGACAATTTTTCTTTACAGAAAAACAATGATTTTTTCGAATTTAGTAGAGATCTAGGTGTAATTATTTCTTAATTAAAATTTGTTCAACTAGCATTCGTATTACCTCGAAAAAATCTTAAAATAAAGGCTGAAAAAGCTTCAATCTTATACATAAATATACGTATTTTTATAAATCTTGTTAAAAAGTAAATTTTACTTTATCTCACATTTGCAAAGAATTTTTCTTTCAAACGTAAAATATAAAATACTGCCATTTTTGCTATTTTCAAAAGTAAGAAAGTAAACACCGAAGGGAAAGAAAAAAAAGAACTACCGATGAAACATAGAAAATGAACGAAACTTTGGAAATAAAAATGTTTCCTTTTTTATCCAGCATCTGAGCGGTGGGAAAATAATGGCGAGATACTGGAGGAACTTTCGATGAACTTCGGGGGAAGAGACTCGAGAGAGTATTGTCTGGCAGAAAGTGGAGCAGCGTGCGAAGTCGCAGATCGCGATCGTTTAATTGCGGATAATCGTCGTTGTTTCCAAGTCGTGGCTCTGTTTCGTGTTTTTGCCGTGGAATGAAGTGTCCCAGGACTTTATACACCGTACAGAACCACTTCTTACTTCGGGGACATTTTCTTTTTGTCAATGAAACACTGGAGATCTTTTGTAATTCCCTTCCTGCGAACGAACCTTTCGGAATTATTATATCTAATTATGCTAAATCGTAATACGCCAAGTTTTAGTTGTTACAGGACTTTATACAGAATCCAAGAAGAATTCTGAACGAATTTCTTTGCTCGAGGAATGTGAACTTGCAAATTATTTTCAGTGTTCTTGGAGATTTGGAGGATTTCACGATGGAAAAGTTTAATTGCAGATCTGGAGTTTTCTGAGAGTGCGAAGCGAGGATTTCTGATTGGGAAATTTTCCTGGGTGGAAAATTTCTAAGTCGCGTGTTCTCTGAATTG